>NC_089174.1:300000-500407 GCF_009819655.1 Sylvia atricapilla
GATTATCACAAAATCATCAACCAGTGGTCCCTCCAGTGAACTCCCAGACAGATGTGAGGTGTTTTGGGCCTTTTGGGGAGCTAGGCTGGGCTATGGGGTCACATAGCCTGAAGGTTCCTGTTATTCTTGAAGCCAAAAGCTCAAGCTGGACCTGGCATCTTCTCTGCTGAAAGAAACTTTTCTCCAGGGTGATGACTGCATGTGGTAACCCCCATGTAGACGGAGGACCACCTATGGCATCTCACAGCCATTGCTGGACAAAAAGGGACCTTCTGGTCCAGCTGAAATGTCTCTTGGGGGAATTCTGGTCCTTGTTGTGCCCAGAGACAAGTACAGCTCTGAGCCATCAGTGTTCAGGTCCCCCTGTTCACTGCCCAAGCACTTCTGTAGGAGTTTCTGGGGATGTGTCTGTGTGTGTGTTTGTTTGTGCAGGGCGCCAAATGGATTGGGGCATGGATTTGCTGGCTTCCAGTCTTACAAAGTAACTTGCACAACTCTGGGCTGACTGACATAATAGTAATCCATTGAGATTGCTTGTTCCTAATAACTTAAAAAGGGAATTTTGTTCTGGGATGAACTACAGAAGAGAAGCTATTTCAGCAAGGGGTTTTTTTTCTCTCTTTTTTTTTTTTTTTTTTTTTTTTTTTTTTTTTTTTCTTCAAGTTTTTTGCATGCTTCAGCCTCACAGTTGTGCTTAAAACTGTTGTGTATCGATAAGAGTTTCCTTCCACCCATAATCTCTTCTCTCCTTCTGTTCCCTGCTGTAAACAACCCATTAAAAATGTGTTTATGACATCACAGTTGGTGACCATGGAAATGACTTTGATGTTAGAAAGACAAATATAGCATCATGATTTCACGGCAGGATCAAGGCAGGAGAAGACCCTTGTTCAAATGGTGGGTAATTAACAAAGGTGGTGGAGGGGAAGTTTGAAAAGAAAAAAGTGAAGAGCCAAATTACTGAATATGATACACTTTAAAGATTTTTTTTCACAGTGTAAAAAAATATAAATTTAAAAAATCTCTTTCAAATGAAAAAATTTGCAATGGTCTGACTGTACTCTTTTAAATAAAAGCCTATAGGGTAAACAGAGAGTGGAGGGGGGGAAGCTTTGGAATAAGAATTATACATATGCCAAAAACTCCAGAAGCCATCTTTCAAGCTGTAGTGGTCTGTGCTTAAATCAGGCTTGGAGCAGTGGGGCCAAATGAGACCATGGGGCCAGTCTTCCCCCAGTTTACACTGGTAACAGAGTCCTGCAGGTTTTGAGTACAAATGGATGCAGCTGGGATCTTTGTCTTGGAAAATCATCATCCCTCACCATGTTATCCTCATGGTCATACCTGCCTGCAGCCAGATGCCTCAAAGGAGTCAGGGGAGCCAAGTCTGGCAGCCAAGCAAAAGTCTTTGGCTCCTGATTTTGCTGCGATTCCAACTCCTCCTCAGTCCAGTAGGCCAATGCTCTTGGCAGGGATGCATCCGTCGTTTGCACAAGCTGTTGAAAATAAGCCCTTGTTTTCACATACATTTTATTAAATCGTTAGCATTACATGCTTCATAGGCAGCAGGACCAAGCCTGCTAGGAAAGTATTGTCAGAATCCTTTCTGGGCTCACTTTCTGAGCAGTTGTTCCAACATATGTAATTATGAATAAAATAGCCTCTGACAAGACCTCCTTGGATTCAGAGAGAAAGGAGAGCAATAATGTAGACATTAAAAAAGATGGGTTTTCTCAGCTAATTGTTTTTAATAGAATGGTTAAAGTGAAAAAAATACCAGGAAACTATAGTTAGGATGATAATGCTTTGTTCTGCAAAAATATGTGCCCTGTTGCCTCTCTTATTACAGAGCAACAAAGGGAATGAAGTGTAAGGGAAGGGAAAGGTGGGGGATGAATGGAGATTGTTAAATACTGCACTGGAAAGGTCAATAATCTTGTGTGGAAGGTAAAGCTGGTACAAAAAAAGCCCTGAAGCAAGGCTGCCCTGAGTGCTGCCTAGCCTTTTTGAGGGGTTACTCAGGTGTTGGGGCTGGTGGCTCTCCTTGGCTGCCCCATCCCCTGTGGCCTGGCTGGGAGCATGGCTAGGAAATGTTGCCCAGGATTTTCAGGTCCTGCTGCTGAAGCACACTTTCTCCTGTGCAAGGAAACCCTTAAGGTGTGGGGGACTTGTATATTCTTCACATCCAGCTTCTCTCACCGTTGGAGGCTCAGCCCCTCCATCTCAGTACTGCCACCTCCCTCAGCTCTGCCTGGTTCTGTGTTCCCTCTCCACTTCCCAAAACATTCCTGGTCCTGTTGCCACGGAGCAAATAGCACATACTCAAATTAAGCGCTACCTTGGCTTTGAGTGATGTGCAGGCAGACTTGGCTTGTCCAGTGACAGTCCCGAGCTGCCATCAGCCTCTTCCTGTATCCTTGGGGATTCAGTGTGTTATTGTGAGCAGGTTTGGTGTGTGATTCACTCTCCAATCCACTTGGAAATGGTTTAGGTTATGAAACAAGTTATGGTGCTTTGTTGTTCCTCTGATGTGGAGATTTTATGGTGGCAGCACAGGGCTGGGGTGGATGCTTGTGCCAGCGCTCTTTTGCTGAATTTGCTTGTGAATGAAATCTGACTTGAGTTAGAAGCTGTTAGAAAGGTTTATTCATGCTAGTGCTTTGCTAGTTTAACTCTTCTACCCCCATGTACTGCCCTTCGGGGTATGAACCCTGCAGTTGAGGTATAGGAGAGAATGGCATTGCCATTTTAGTGTGGACTGGGAGCACGTTGGGTCCTGGTGGTGCTGCAGCCTTTCCCTGGCAGGCTAGTGACACATTTCCTTTTCATCCTTGCTGGGGTGGCAGTGGACTGCCACAGAGACCAGTGATTCTAGCAGTCTGGGTGTGTGTCTGGAGTTTTCACCTGTGAGATGAAAGCTGGTCTTTAATTGAGCCTCCCAGGGGAGGCTGTGATGCTGCCGATTAACCCCTTGCATAATTACCCATGGAAACAAGCAGCCTGGTGCTGGGATAGGGGAAAGGCACTGCTGGCCAGTAGTTGCCCTCTTCTTCAGATGGGCAGGTTGTGTCTCCCTTTGGGGACAGGAGCTGTGGTGGGGGTGGCAGGGGAGCTGGGACACCCCTGCTGTGGGCTGACAAGGAGGACACAAGGGCAGGGCATCCCCCGAGTGCTTTGTATGCAAGTATAGGGAAATCCAGTTCTCCTTGGCCTGAGGGCTCTGTAGTACATGAGCACCAGAAATTCATAAAGGAGCAAAAACTCTGCTACTGAAGGGGAAGGAAAGCTTTGGACATATCAAGTCTCTTTTTGTTGTGGTATCTAATTACCACTTTGGAGAAGGAAAACATTTCTCATTCAACAATCCCTCTGCTTCCCCTCCTCTAGTCAAACCAAATTTTACATCTATGAAATCAGTACAGTAATCAGAAAACAGCGTTTTTCCCTAAAGAAGAAAGAGTGAATTCTTTCAGCCCTATACCAAGACCATAAAATTGAAACAATCTAAAATACTCCTGGTTCATATTTAGCAGCTGTCACACCACAGCAGGGAAGTGCAAAGCGTAGTTATTGCTTATTTTAGGTACTTTATTTTGTTTGTTTTGTTTCTTCCATACCCTGGATAGGAAACGATGCAAGTTTGCCTTGTGAGAAAGGAAGAAAATTTATTCTCATGGGTTGCTGAGGTGCACCTGAGAGGCCAAGGTGATGGAGGAGAGCTAAAGCCTCTTCTTTTTATTGACTGAATCATGTAAGAGTATGAAACCCCTCACCAACAGAGTGCTGGTGACTTCACATATTTTGTTTGAGCGCCTCCATCTCAGGATGGGCAGAGACCACCAATGCTCTTGCCCAAACAGCCTTTTACAAAGGGAAAAATGGTGGTGGATTCTCACCACAGTGATTATAGGGGATTATTGTAGGATTCTCAGAAGAATCTTAAAACAAATCTAAGTTATTTCTGAATAGCTATTGAATGGATAATTTCCATACCCATTATCAAAATTATGTGCTGGCAGTGAAATTTAGCTGTATTGTATTTGATCAGTAATTGGTGAAATGTTTTCCTAGGGTTAAAGTAGTGTTGGCAACATCTCTGTGTAGGGATTTACAAAGTGTTTAGATGCATTTTTTTATGTATTCTGTTGCTTTATGCTGTCCAAATGCTTTGATGGTATGGAGAAAATTAACGGGATTTATCCAAGTATTTAAAGACAAACTGAAAAGACTTTTACCTTCTGCGACCCAAGTTTAGAGTTGCACTACCTCTGTGAGCTGTCGATGACAACTAATATTTTAAACAATGTGCAATGGTAAAGTCTTGATCATTAGTGACTTGCAGGTCTGGAGAAAAGAGCAGCCTCAAAAGCAACCAATGCAAATGCACCAGAGTAAATAGTAAAAAAAAAAAATCAATGATAAATGTGAAAACTTTCCTTGGCTTAGATTTTCTTTGAGTTCCTGGTAGTAATAACTGAGATTATGCTGTATCTTTGATTTTATCTTGTGAAATAAGAATTTGGTAAAATGTGCCCCACTTTTCAATTTGAAACAAAGAGAATAAATTAAGACTTGGAGATAGTAAAGAAAAAAAATACGTAAGGAAGGAAAAGCAGCCGAATTTCCAGTGAAAGGTGAACTGAAAAGCAAAACTCTCATTTAACTCTGGTTTTCCATTTCAGTAATGTGACAAGCACATGGTGGATACACATTGCCTCGATATGCATTGAGGCAGGGACAGGCAGGGGACAGGCAGTGCTTCAGCCTGAGCTTTAGAAATGTCTCTGTGCTGCCGTAAGTAGCTGGGGTCAGAAGCAATTTTCTGGAATTACATCTATCCTGTGAGGTGCAGGCAAAGTGGCAGAGCAGAGCTGCTTCAGGCCTGAGCAGGGCAACCAGAAGACATCAACACCTCCATCACACACAGAGAGATCCCTGTGCATACTCCGTGGAAGTGGGACATCTCTCCTGCAGTCTGTGCATGGACAGCCTGTGTTGGTTCACTGCTCTTCTCCCTGAGTCTTGGATCCAACCCTGCTGGCTCATGATGGTGTCCAAAGCCATGACATGTCACTGTGGTGAAGGAAGGTCAAGGTGCTGGCAATGTCCAAGTTCCAGGCATGTTTATGGTTCTCCATCTGCAAAGAGCTGACTCTTAGATGAATTTTTAAATATTTCAAATTGTCACTACCATCTGACTCAAAAAAACCCCACTCTGATTGCTCAATCTGATACATCCTAGACAAATATTTAAGTGGTGTTTGATTTTTGGGCAGTCTGTTTGCTCTGGGGTTGTGTGGGCTTCTGCAAGCTGAGGAAGGTTGTCTAATTTTTACAGCTGGGAGGGGATAATGCATGAAGATACTGTGTAACTTGCCTGAAACCAGAAAATCAGTAGTTGAGGAAAGAATTGGAACCAGTTCTTAGTCTGGCAATCTGGGTCTGGGACTGTCCTTCCTCTTTGAGCAATGAGACAATCAATTTAAAAATAACCAAATAAAATGGAAGAGAATGATTTTTATGCTTCTTGTTATAATAAACAAGTTCTTGGAGCCAGTGTAAGCAATGAAGTCAGGTATGATAGATTAATGGAAACTTACTCAATTTACCACCGGGCCACATAATGTAAAACAAAGCTTTGCAATAATACATAGTGTTTTTAAAAATGTTTCAGACCAATATCAACACTTCACTGTTGCATTTTTGAAGTGAACTCCCTTAAATTCAAAGCACTATATCCACTGATTATTCATTCACTTTTTTGAAGGTGTGTTTAGTGATTACATTTCCTGTGACAACCCTCCCTGGCTTCACTCATACTGAGTGGTGCTCTCTCATACTGCTCTGCGGCTAGGCATCCCCATCTGTGCAGATCTGGGCCCTGAAGAAAATAGTTGGAGAGGAGAGAGGAGAAAAGAGGAAAAAAAAAAAAGCAGCCCATGTATCTTGGATACCTTGAGAGAAAACGCATACAGCAGAGGGGTCCTGCCAAGGGGAAGCATTTCCATACGCTCTCCTTGTCAGAGGAGTAAGCAGGCTGAAAAAGTTGGATGTGCACAGTGAGTGGAAGCTGACCCGGGCAGCCTTGATTTACATAGTGCACACTTGGGACCTGCTCATTACCACAACATCCCCCTAATCATCACCTCGGCATGATGGGCACATGGATGGGAACCTGCCCCAGGATCCCCAGCACTTCATTTTCTGAGCAGCACCCAGCCCTTTGCAGTTATTGTGATATGACAGATGCACATATCATCGAAAGCAGGTCTTGCATGGCATTACACAATGTAAATCAATAATGTGAAAATACAGCCGTTAACACAATGTACAGTTTTGCCTATTACTACAATGCCCTGCTTGTTCCAAAGGAAAAGCAATTTTATGCTCCACTGAAGCATGGTTTGCTTAGCCTTCAACTAGCGGCAAATGCCAGATACTGCAAAATGTTATTGTTACACAAGCAGTGTCCTGGATTTATTTATAAGTATCCATGCAAAGACTAATTTCGACAAGGACTAGGACTGGAGCCTCTCTGAATACGGGGCTGAACTGCTCTGACCTTGCATTTCCAGCTCTGCTGCCTCTTCCCTGCACCCAAGTCCTGATCCAGCAAAACTGCACGGTCCCGTGCACCGCAGTGTGGCTGTCCTGGTTTGGGGCTGGGATTAAATCCTCCCAGGTTTTAGGTTATCCTGGCACACAGTGGCTCCTCACAAGCCAAAAATCCCCCAAATATTCAGGTCGAGGTGCCTGGCACACATATTGCTCTGGTTGCTTGCCCCTTACATCTACCATCACACTCCTTTCCCTGGATATGGGGCTTGGTTGCCCTCCTGCATGCCAGGAAAGTGAACACTTCCAGGGCACTCTTTATCTTTGTTGGCAGAGATGTAGGGAAACAGTAGCATGGAGCCTCTGAACCCCTAATTATTGGTGTGCACCTCATTGGCTGCTCCCAGTAGAAGTTAATTCCTTTTAGTCGAGGACACAAAAGGAAGAGCTGCTACAACAAAAGGAAAGATCTGCTTGGATCACTGGGGTAGCAGGGAAGAGGAGCAATGCTGCTGTGTGAGGGTAACCCCTCCTGACCCTCTCTCGAGGCAGAAGTTGCTCCATGTTCACTTCTGAGCAAGGAAGCCTTGATGTGTTTAACCTGCACCAGAAAAAAAGATCCCAGAAAAACGTGTTGTTGAGGTAGGAAGGCCATAATTCCTGAGGCTATCAGCTCAGCGTAGTGGGGCATTAAAGGGCATTACTATTTATTCATTCAGGTGTGAAAGCTGCCCTGTGCTCAGCTGGGCTGGGACTGTCTGAGCAGGAGTGGGACAGCAGGGACAGGGCTGCAGCTTACAGCTCACCTTCTGCTTTTCCTGCCAGAAATAGTTTCCACTGGAAAGAGTCAGATTTGTCAGACAGGCTGTTTAGTGGAGTCAGATTCAATATCCTGAGAGTGTGAACAGGAAAATGTGGAAAATGAAAACAAGTGGGAATCCTCACAGGCTTCTATTCTACCAGCTCTTTACACTCTGGATCTCCTATGTGGAAGAAGTTGGGCAGCTCTGAGAGAAATTTTCCTGTTCATGTTTGGAATAATTTCTGGATCTTGACTTCCCCCTGAGTAGAATGGGAAGCATGTTTCAAAACATTTCATTATTTCACAGAATAGAAATTCTGGCATTGCTTAGTTCTGTTTTCTGCCTATGAGGTGAGGCTGGGGAAGGATTAGAAGCTCCTGCCAGTTGCACTGTGCTGGCATCCAGCCACTGCAGGTATGGTCCTTAACGAGAGCTTAATTAGGAATCCAGGGGTTTGCAGGTGATGGAAGGATGCAGATGCCAGCTTCTTTCAATAAAGGGGATTGTGTACAGAGGGGGAAAAACACAGCCCCATTCCTTCTCTCAGCACATGTGGGAATGACTTGAAAATCAGGAGCTTTTTTCTCTGGTGTCTTGCATGGGACACTGATGGGCAGCTTGGCCTGACCTGCTCGAAGGCTGTGTGGCAAACCCAAGTGGGTTTCTTCCAGGAAAAACCATGCATTGGGGTTCGTCTCTGTGTTCTTTTAAACCTTTTTCTTTTTCTCTCTTGGACTGATGTCAAATTGAAATGCAAATGCAGCACTGATGTGGGATTGTTTTGTCTTTGAAATGTCCATACAGAATATCTCTTTTATTAAAAGACACCCTCCTTTTTTTTTTTTTTCTTTATCTCCTGAAATGTTTACCATGTTTGTCCCCCTCCCTTTGCCATTGCAAATTGTTTGCTAGGGTTGAAAAACCTGTCCTTTCTGTTGTGCCTCCTTGGTCATCCCCTTCCACATGCCCCTGCTGGCTCTTGCCTTCCCTGCCTGTCCCTCTGCCAGCTCCAGCACCCTCTCAGGTGTCTCCAGGTGGGCCTCGCCTGACCAAAACACAAGGTGCAGGCCGTTCTTACTGATCTTGGATTTTGGTCCAGGCCATGGTGTGGCTTCTGGTGAGCTACAGCTTTGCATGCAGAGGGGAGAGGGAATCCTTTCCCCGATGCTGAAGCTGCCCCTCCACGCCTGGGGGCTCTTGCTCATAGAGAAGAAGGAAACAGATCCCCTTGGCATTAATATTTCTATTATACAGCCTAGATTAATTTTGATTTTCTCTTTTGACTCCTTTGTTGTGTTTATTTCAAGGGATTTCTGTCACCTCCCTTCTGCGCTTCAATGTGCCTGAAAAATTTCTGTCAGGAGTGATTGTGTGTGACTTGAAGAAAGTGCAATTTTTAAGACTTGAATTCGCTTTAAAATCTCCACTGCTTTCTATTCTTTTTTCCCCTCCAAATTAGTGCATCTTTGTGCTGAAGCTTCCCCATCTGACAACACTGTGTATGTTATTACTGCCACAAGACCTTTCCACCACTGGGTTTCTCTCTTTTCCATTTCTTGCAATGAATATGAGATTTTCAGGGAATTGCTCTGTGCTGAATATTTGCATCGTGGCCTGGGATGCTTTGAGTAAGACTTCAGGGAGCTGAGAGAGCGTTGAGATCAAACCAAAATACTCCGGAGAAAATTCCCCAAAGCCATAGACAAATATTTCCAAACATGAATATTTCCACCCTGGCAATTTTGTTTAAATATATTATTGCTGCAGACAGCTAGAAAGACAGGCAGACACCTACGGACGGCTGACATTAGCATGAAGCTTCTGCTGTCACCCACAGCTGGGCTGCGTGGCTGGAATGATGATTTTTCAGTCCTGACTTTGGGGAGTTTCACATATTAGACAGTACTAAAAGAATTTTTAATTGGACTCATTTTACTTTTTTTTTTTTTTTATCAGAAATGAGACAATGTGTGTGAACCCCTGTGGTTCCTGTAGCCTCAATCAGCTGCCAAATAATATCATAGAAGTTGTGATTGGATTAATGAAAAGCTTGTAACAAAATTACGGTTATGAGGAAATTATCCTATTGGGGGCTTTAATTTAAACTGGTGGGACAAAATTAGTCCTAAATTAAAGAAAACTACTAATTGTCTAGATATCACTCGGTTGATAAATGCACCAGTAGGATCCTGTTCCCAGGGTGTCACTCTGCTGTTCATAGGGTTTTTGAGGGAAAATGCACTTGGCAGCTCTGTTCCACTCCTTTTTCTGCCTTTTCCATGGGTGTCCTGGGCTACTGTGCGCTGTGAGCTCCTTCTCAGCCCCATTTCTGAGGGCCATGGGAGGTCCCAAAGGAGAGGGCTGGTTTGGGCCAGCCCAGAAGCACCCTGTGCTTCCCTGGGGATGCCAATACCTCACCTGAGATGAGAAAGCACCTCATGGGTGGGACATACAGACAGCACTGGGACAGATGGATGAGGTGAGGACTCGCTCCTTGTGTCCCACCCAGTGCTTCCTTTTGGTGCTTGTGAAGGAGTCATCTAAGCCATGCTCTCCATTAGCTGCTGATTCCTTCCATGCCAGGGTTTGGGAAGTAGCCTCCAGGGTCCTGGTGCCACCCCTTGGTGCTGTGCTCTCGCAGCTCTGCAGCCCCCAAAAAGCAGGACTTCAGCTCACAGCCATTCCTCATTTGAGAGCAGAACAGGACATTGAAACCCTGTGTTTTGTAGAAACAGCTGTTTTCTGCTGCTGGACTCAAAAACCAACCACAAATCTGTAAATGCAGAGCCACAGCTGCACCTTGAGCTAGGAAAGGGATATATGGGTGGGTAACTGTCTGTATTTCATTCAGGAGCAGAGCTCAGTTTTCCTATAGCTGAGACACTCTGGGTTTTCCTTTAAATAACCGCAGAGGTGCTGGAGGCAGTGAAGCCCATAGGACACCCCCACAGGAGAACCTGAGATGGCTTTCATCCCACTTTATACTGCTGATCTGGATTAGGTAAAAAGATTTTGTGGCCCACAGCATTAACCTGTTGTGTGCAGCTCCCTTGCTGTAATATTACTGGGGAATGATGTAGTGGGATGTGGCAGGTTTTTGGGGAACCAATTTCATCCTGTTAGAAAAATCCCATACAGGAGGGCTGAGAACACATCCCGCTCTCAATGCAGATGGCCTACAAAACCTGAGTCACTTTGAGACAGGACTGCTGGTGCCAGTAAAGGATGTTGTTAAGAAAATATTAACTTGGGGGCTGTGTAGACTATGTTTTCCCTCGATTTTTGAGCCCTTGTTAGATCCCAGTGCTTTGCTTTGGGTCAGACTGCATTTCTGGATCAGTTGTCTAAGAAAAAAGAAGCTCCGTTTCCTTTGGAAATTTTTTCTCTCCCTTAGAAAAATATTTCTGTTGCTTGCCTGTGTCATTGGCCTTCAAGCGGTAAATCCCAAGCAAATAAGTCTGTATTTAAAGCAATAAATTCAGTGCCCTTCCTCCAGAGGCTTTATTTTCTCATTTAGTGACCTCTTGTTCCCCATGTCTTTGACACTTCTCCGATGTGCATTAAGCAAATATGCAATCATCCTTTCATTCTCTATCTTTGCTTTCATTATGATTTTTTACACTTCATTACATTTCCCTCTATAATTGCAACTCTTTGTTGTCCCAAAGTTTTATGGCTCTTTCCTCTCTTCTCTCACTTCTTGTGTTTCTTTGTTATTCACGTTAGCTTTTCTTGACACTGTGTTCCTAGTACATTTTCTAGATGTCAAGCAAACTCTTAGGCCTAAACTCATTTATCTTTGAACACTTTCCATTTCCACTTCAGTGCTCTACCCCAATGAATTCCATCCAGAACTTCCTTTTCTTCTAAAATTGGCTGTGCTGCTTTTATTCAGTGTTCTTCCCTTTTTAGGCCTAATTATAAATCCAATTGTTCGGTCCTGAATGCTTCCACGAGCTCCATTCATTTCCGAGCACGGTTCTGCCATAACTGCCGGGGGAAGTTGCGTGACTGCCCTTTCAAAACCCTAATATGATCTAGATGAGAAAGAGATGTTATTTCTAACTTAAATTAAACCCTAGCACAAGACCGGGCTGTTAAGTCTCTCCGCTCCGCTCTCCCGTGGCTGCCTTTGCCCACCCTGGAGATTTTGGGGCTGCTCTGTGGTGGGTTTGTGGAGCTTTCCCAGTGCCCAGCGGAGCCGGTGGGCACCGCCGTGCCTCCCGCCAGCACTGGGAGCAGGGGCCTTTTAAATCCATCCAAAGCGGCTCCAAGGGGCAACTGGCTGATTCCCACAGATACCCACCACAGCCTGCCTTTGGAATTTTTACTGGCTGCTTGAATAATTGGATGTTAATTTGTAAGCAGAAAGTGCCAACGTTATTGACGTAATTTTGAGCATCCTGGGTATACATGGTCAGTGGGAAGCAGGGTTTTGCTGCAGCTCTCTACCTGAGGACCAGTTATCTGTTTGGGCTGAATTTTGGCTCTGCAGCTGGGCAGTTGGCACAGGGTAGCTGGGCCCTGTGTGGGGACAAACCACCCATGGTTTGTGAAGCTCCTCCTGCTGCCAGGCTCTGCTTGAAGCTCAGCTGCTCAGTCTCAAGGCAAACAATGCCCACTGCTCCACTGCCTGGCTCCAGCCCAGCCTCACACAGTCAGATTTCAGGAGCAGCTACATGACATGATAGGTTTGCCATATTTCCAGATACCCTCTGGGAGTATTTGCCTGTAGGTATGTTCAGGTGTTCAGGCTGCTTAGGTAACTTCCTCTGGGTTAAGTGTTCTCAGGAGGGGAACACACAGGACTGGGAGCACAGTCTAAAATAGAGAACAAATGGGATCATGATGTTCTTTCAGTGGAATTACTGGCAGGATTTGCTAAGCTTTCATAAGGGCAAGGCAGCACTCTTCTTTCTCCTACAAAATTGCCCTTGGAGGAAGGTGATGGCAAAGAGAATTTCTCTTGTCCACTTAGTGATTTAACCTGATTTCTTCCTGTTCTTTGAACATCTGGAAAAAAACCATGAGCAATGTGATGACAAAGTTCAGCCTTTGTTCTGAGGAGGAGAATGTCATTGACTCTGCAGACCTGGGGCACTCTGCCATTCTCAGCCAGCCTGTGCAGAGGGGGCTGCTCTGCTCTCTAGGCATTGCTCTCTCTCAAAAGCCTGAGAAAAAACAACCTCAGCTGCCTGACCTGTCTTCTGGTGACCTTTCAGGTGGGTGCCCCAGCAGTGTCAGCAGGCCCAGACAATGCACTGTGATGGTCCTGCAGGAATGTGGATGAGAGCTATGCACATTTAGATGTGTATACTGCTGTGGTTGTGCACATCCTTGAGCATCAGAAATGGGAGACCTGTTCATGTTGCAGGATCACTGGTGTGGCTGCAAGTGAGTAAACTGGGCTCTACTTCCCACCTGTAAAGCAGAATGAGTGTTGCTGGCTGCAGAGGATGGATGGTGGTATTGCTGTGTGATGCTTAATCTGCTGAAGGTTTTGAGATGCTCACAAGCTGCTCTGCGTCGAGCTCAGTGATTCCTGGAAGACTTGGGTGTGTCCAGCTTTGCTGGTGCAGAGCAGAACTGTTGTGGTTGGAGAGGAGACAGACACTGTCAGAATGCACCAACACCCACATCAGGGATTGCCACACAGCGCTGTGTCAGTGCCATGCACACAGGGAAGGAGGGTCTGGGAATAAAAGCATTTTTCCTCATCTTAAAATATCTGATAGAAGGAGATAGAAAGACCTCTTGCAGCAACTTCTCTGTACCAGACCAGTCACAGCAGATGACCTGAAAAAAATAGCTATCATACACCATATCATGCAAATAAATACATCTCGCAGTACTTCTAATCCCCTATAGTCAGCTGTGTGTGCAGGATAGATATGACTGGATTATTATAGTCTGTCATTTCAGCATGAATTCAGACACTCTGTTAAGTGAGTATTATTTAATAGTCTGGAAGAAGCCTTTGGAGCTGTTATTATCTCTCATGTAAATGCACATTAAAGCAATTTGAACAGGCAAATCGTCTTGCTGGGGGACTGTATCACTCCAGTGAGAAGGCTGAGGGGTTTATCCTGTGCCACATCAGAGCTACCTGTCCTGTGGAATGGCAAATGGGAGGTATGTGGACCCCCAGGGTGTCAGGCTGCTGTGAGGACTGGCCAAGCTGCTCTTTGGGCTGTGGTGATTTGCTTGGGGATGCAGATGGAACAGCCTTCCTTGGGAGGACCAAGGTAAATAAGTTTAACACAAACTTTAGAGCTGGTATCAGCAAATGTGCATGGGCTGACTGCATCAGTCACCTCATTGCAGTGGGAGACAGCTGTGCTGCCTGCAGGCTGCATGTGAGCTGGGAACCAGGAGCCCACTGGGGAGGGAAAATTTTCAAGGTCCAAAGAGAAGCCTTTGGGAAACCACTGTGTTTGGAGCATTGGGAGCTGTGGGGAGGGAGCCTCACTGTCAGCAGACCGTAGCAAGACACAGAGAGCAAGTGGGGAGGAGTGATAAAATCCGACACAGCACAAAGCTGCTTGGTGGAGATGCTGCTCTAAGAGATGCTGCTCCACAGCCGGGCAAAAGAGGTTTTACAGTTGCTGTAGGAGTAGGGTACATCTGTGGTGGTTTTCCGTCCCTGCAGCCTGTGCTGTGCCCGGCTCCGGCCGCAGCCCTCCTGAGCAGGCAGCACCCCCAGCTGCCTCATGATATTATTATTTTTTCATTTGCCTCAATAAAAATCTGTAAGTCATTAAGTGCTTGTCATGTTTTGATACGTGGATCAGGAACTGATCAATAGCCAGCCAAATTTAATAAAAAGGAGCTCTATTCGTGGGGAATGAGCTTGTTACCATGCCAACTATCGATCTTTCCTGACAGGCTCTGTAAGTCACAAAATGGGGTCCTGATGGTAGGTTGGTTTCCCTGCTTGCCAGAAAGGGTGTTGGTTGCAACCTCTGTGTCTAAAAGACTTCAGAGAAAACCCTGCTTTTTAATACTGCCTCTATGTAATTCTTTGGCAAAGGTTCTAGATTGCCTGGAGCTAGTGGAAATCATTTAAAGGCTTTATTTTTCTTACTGGCTGTAAGGTGGTGGAAATATAAGACAGAAGATAGCAGAGCTCTGGGTTTGCACCAGAGCCTCACAAGGCAAGGAGGGATGGAGCCCACTGTCAGTCCACAGCCCTGCCTCGCTGATGCATGGCATGCCAACCACCACCTGCTTCCTGCAGCAAACATCCCAGAATTTTCCTTGTACTGTTAATAACTTCCTACAAGCCAGACAGTGTTAAATGGCACAGAAACTGTCCCCTGCCAGGTGGATTTCTCTAGCTAACCTTGGTAAGAAGGATAGATTTATATCCTGAGGAAGAGAGATGTTCTGCAGAGTCCATCGAGTGCCAGAATTTAATATTGAAAATCTCACCAAAGTCACCTGGGGAGAGGGAGATCATGGTAATTCCTTCGTGGCTTTTCCAGATCGTGTACTGTAAAAAGCTTATTATGATTTGACCTTGACATTAGGCCTGCCTTTGGTGGAAGCTGAACTCAAGGCTTCCAGAGATCCCTTCCAGCCAACATTTTTCCTTTATTTCGTCTCAGAGATGTGATGTAAGGTCTAACCCTGAAATGAATGTGCAACTGGCTTTTCTGGCTATGCAGACATGGAGAGCAATAACAACAGACATCAAACCCTGAATATTTCTCAGAACTATTTGTGTATCAGAGGTGCCAGAACAGTCCTGGTCACTGGGCCACATGAAACAGGTTATTGAACAGTGTTCTCTTTGACTGCAATTATCAGAAAGGTCACCAGCAGGAAGGGCCTGCATTCCTCCTCCTTGGATTTAGCTCATCTCAAACTCCCTTTTTCAAGTTGCCTTCTTTCAATGATTTTTCTCTAGTTAAAATCAGAAACCTTCTCCACAGGGTTTGTTAGCATTAGTTGCTTAATGGAAATGTCCTTTCAATATATGACAAAAGTGAAAGACTTCAATAAGGTTTAACAGAACTATAGGATTATTTAGGTTGCAAAATCTCCCTAAGATCATCACATCTAGCAGTTAACCCAGCACTGCTGAGTCCATCACCAAGCCATGTCCCCAAGTGCCTCATCTAGGTATTTTAAATACCTCCAGGAATGGTGCTTCCACCACTGCTATGGGCAGCCTGTGACAGAGATTGAGAACTCTTGCAGTAAGAAGTTTTTCCTAATATGTAGTCTAAAACTCCTCTGGCACAACTCGAGGCATTTCCTCTCATCCTGTGGCTTGATGCCTGGGAGAAGAGATTGAGCCCCATCTGGGTACAGCCTCCTGTCAGGTAGTTCTAGAGAACAAGGTCCCTGCTGACCCTCTTCTTGTCCAGGTGGAACACCCCCAGCTCGCTCAGCTGCTTCTCACTAGACTTGTGCTCCAGACCCTTTAGCAGCCCTGCTGCCCTTCTCTGGACCTGCCCCAGCAGCCAAACCCCAGCCTCTCTCTGTCCCCGTAGTGCTGTGGTATCACAGCAGTGCAGAGCAGAGGGTGGAGCAGCCCTTCCAGTAAAATGTGTGCATGCCCCACTGAGACTGCAATACAAGTCTTAAAAGTGAGTGAAAGTTGTTCCTGGGATTGCATTGTGAGATCAGACGCTGGCTGCCTGGGCAGAGCCTGGGACGGTTTTAACTCCATACTGCCTGAATGTTCTTTCTCTCTTTGCTCTGGAGCCTGAAGGCAAATGAGACCAGCTGGGTGCCAACAGCAGGGCGAGGTGGGGGAGACAGCCCCTGGGAAGGTGGGCCCTTCCCTTCCCTTCCCTTCCCTTCCCTTCCCTTCCCTTCCCTTCCCTTCCCTTCCCTTCCCTTCCCTTCCCTTCCCTTCCCTTCCCTTCCCTTCCCTTCCCTTCCCTTCCCTTCCCTTCCCTTCCCTTCCCTTCCCTTCCCTTCCCTTCCCTTCCCTTCCCTTCCCTTCCCTTCCCTTCCCTTCCCTTCCCTTCCCTTCCCTTCCCTTCCCTTCCCTTCCTTCCCTTCCCTTCCCTTCCCTTCCCTTCCCTTCCCTTCCCTTCCCTTCCCTTCCCTTCCCTTCCCTTCCTTCCCTTCCCTTCCCTTCCCTTCCCTTCCCTTCCCTTCCCTTCCCTTCCCTTCCCTTCCCTTCCCTTCCCTTCCCTTCCCTTCCCTTCCCTTCCCTTCCCTTCCCTTCCCTTCCCTTCCCTTCCCGCCGGACTCAGCACGGAGCCCAGCGAGGGCAGGGACCGAGCCCGGGGCTGCCGGGGGTTTGTGTTTTCCCATATTTGAGGAGCCTGCTCTGCAGTTTTTAGGATGTTTCCACAGCCTCACATCACGCCGTGATTTGGCTGCAAGTTGAGCCGAGTGTGTGTTATCTCGGCAGACTCATGGTGTGCATCTCCTCCCCATCTAATATATCCAAACGTACAGTGAGGGGTTTACAGACAAGATAATGCGTTTTGGCTGCATAAAATAGTTGTGCTATTCCTATAGGAGAAAAATTTAATTTTGCTCTGAATTCCTCTATAACCAGACAGCTCCGCATTTATATCCTGGGTAATAAATCAAAGCAACATGAAGTCTTGTGCATGGAACTGAAGTGGTTTCTTAAAGCAAATTTGGCAGGAAATAAGTCATCATCTTTAAAAGCCAGTTCATTCCTCATATATAGTACACCACCACTCCTTGCTCAAATCTGTAACCAGGCACATGCTTTTGTGAAAGATAGAGAGAAATCCACAAGCCCTAGCAATGCTGTGTGAGATAGAATATTTGATTCTCTTATCAAAATCTTTGTCAGAGAAATCACCCCGTGAGTTCCCTGTCTCGTGGGTTTGCAGTGCCCAGGTGCTCAAACATCACAAGGGCCATTAGTTTGACTTCATATAAAAATAAGGTCATGCTGGTATCCATCTTCCCTCTGTGTTTTTTTTTCTCTTTCTTCTTGCCTCCTCAACTGATGTTATTTTTCTCTCAATTTTTTTTACCAACTTTCTTTTCTAGTTTCTATTTCTATCGTGCAAACATGCCAAGGCAAAGAGATGTAAGCAATGCATAATATATTTGCAGTAATGTATGATTCATTTACTAGCTTTCATAATTAATGTGGCTGTGTTTTACATACACAGTACTTCCTGCATGCATTTTATGATGTGAACGCTCTTCAAAAATCTAATAAAATGTAATCCATTAAAAACAATAGCACTAGTCCTGTGGTGAGATCTGTGTGCAGTTTTGCAGCAGCTGCAGAAAGAACTTGGTGCCAAGTTTCTATTCTAAACACCAATTTTATGCTGCTGTTTTATGCAGCTCCTAATTCTCAAGGTGGAAATTATTATAATTATATATATTATTATAGTGATACCACAGTTGGTCTGAGTATAATTTGCTTTCATACCCTGAAAACTTTCCAGCCCAAATAACCTTTCTGTCTGCTCTCTGGAGTTCAATAAAAAATACAAAATGATGCTGAATTTATGAAGAAACGTATCTGGACTATACAACATCATCTGTAAAATATCAACTAAATAATGCCAACATCTGCACCTCCAAAAAATCTATTCTTGCCTGGGATTTAGTGAGGCTGAAAGCACAGACAGCTTCATCCTCTGGGTCCCAGAACCCTGTTTGCAAAGGTATTTACATCTAATTGCCACCAATATCAGCAAAAGTTGGCAATAGCTGGAGAGCTCAGGCCTTGCACTTTATTTAAACATTATTATCTTCCTAGTGAGGATTTGAGGACCCCAAATAAATTTTCACCTCATGAAGAAGAAAGCCAACACTTGTGTGCCATTCCTTGATGCAACTGCCCCAGGTAGATGGATTTGGAAGGTAGTTTCTTCACACTAAAAGTGTGTGTAAAATGATTTCCAGCAAAAAAAATCTACACTTTTGAAGAAGGCAATCTAACATGAATGCACTGCAAATTCAAAATTTATATGAAAGATAGATATAATTTCCAGTGTAAAGATAGAAATCCTGTTTCCATCTCTCCAGATGATGTCCAATGTTTTGCTTGCTTTCCTCCACAGAATCCTCATTAGAGCAAACTGGCACAAGTCATCCCAGCTGGGTGGCAGTGTGGGGTTGGGGGATTTAATCTTGTTTAAGCTCTGACCCCCAGGTTGGGTGAGAGCAGCGAAATCAGGCCCGTGCTGCTCCTACGGTAGCACTTCACACCTGCACAGCACCTCAGTGCTGCCTTAGCTGCCAGCAGGTGAGGGGCACCACTGGCTTGAGTAAATTAAACCTGAGCTTGGGACTGATGGGATGAGTTTTGCAAGGGGCAGTTGTGCACAGTAGGAAAATGCATCATTTTCTGAATGCTGCTGGTTGGATCAGGAAAGGGACAGCTGCCTTGCAGCATGCCTGCAGTCCACTGCCTTGGCTGCGCTTGCGTCATCTGGCTTTCTCTGAAGTATTTGACATAGAGACTTGTTTTCAAAAGTATTTAAGCTTTGCTTTTGGGCTTTTCAGTGTCCCTCTTGGTGAATGTTTCCCTGCTGGAGCAGCTGCCTGTGCTGTATGGGGAGCTTTGGGTAACCTGCAGGTAACTTGTGCAGTGGCTGATGCTGCTCCAAGGTGGGGAGTGTGATTTCCTGGCACCAGCGCCTGGCAGGGAAAGCTGCCGTGCTGTGAGCTGCTTCTCCTCCCAAACCTGGCACCAGGGAAAACTTCTCATGTGGAAAAATTAGCTAAAGACCTTATGGCCCAAATCCTACCTTTTAGAGGAATCAATACTTCTGCTGCAGTTGGGAGGTGAAATCCTGCGCTGCAGCAACACAAATGTGAAGTGCTGTGTCCCTGTCTAGGGTGAGCATCCTGTACTTTGGGTACATGGGGGACACCCAGGGGGACACCCACCCCCTGCCCTCTGCCTCCCACTTGGACACCTCTCATCTTGCCTGCTGCAGGAAGGGGGTCACAGCAGTAGCAAGGGACACTTGTACAGTGCCCTCCTGGCAGCATGGGAGGAAGCTGTTAAAATGGTCATTTCCAAGGTTTTCTAGTTCTGATCGTGGAGATACATTTTATTTTTTTTCCCTGAACCTGACGAGATTCATTTTAGTGTTGTGTTTACTGCTTGGGTTTTTGGGCTGGAGGTTATCTTGTGTTATTTCTTGCTGCATTGTGGGTTACTTTTCCATGCTTATTTTCATCTTTGGGTTTTAGGTGGGGTGTTTTTTTTTTTTTTTTTTTGGTTGTTGTCTTTTTTTAAAATAAAATTGCCTAATTAATTATTTAGAGAAGAAAAGCCAGGTAAAGCCAAGTGTATCTCTGCCCAGTGAAGGCTCAAGAAATGCAAAGCTATGGAGGGGGAAGGGATCAAGCATTTTGAAACAGCAATATTTGAAAACTGTTTTAAAACGATTCTTTTCAGTATTGGACACTCAATAAAAACTTCCATGGCAGGCTTGTGCAGGTGATGCTAAAGCATTCCTGCCACCTGCATCTGTATCAGTTTTGCTGCAATTCCATCAGGTGCTTTTGCCACAGAGTCGCTTCTCCTTCTGCCAACAGAGCTGTGGGAGGGAGAGCTGCTGCCCTGGCAGGCAAAGCCCTTGTGTCACGCCTGTGCTGAGCCCTGGGAGCGGCGGGGAAGGGAGGATTTCTGATTCAGGGCGTGCGACACCAGGGTCTGCTGCTGCGACCTGTGCTGGCACAGGGGCGGCTCGGCCCCTCAGCCCCAGCTGCCAAGTGCCACATCCGTGCCCTGCTCTGCTCTTCCAGACCCTTTGGTGTCCCAAATGGGGGAGAACGCGCTGGGACACGTGCCCACGTGTCCCCAAAAACTGACCTCCAGCTGGGAAGTGTCTGCTCCTGCAGCCCCCTCCTCTCAGCATCGTTCCTACCCAAGCCCCCAGAGAGCCCCGGCTCCAATGCCGCCCGCTGGCAGCTGGATGGAGGGACACAAAGTCCCCTTGGGCAGAGATTTGGGGAGGGAGGAACAGCGTGAGCCTCCCAGAAATGCAACAGCAGCTCTGGCGCATGTGTGGGGCTCTGCGTGGTCCCATCTCATGACCCGACACTGCAGCCAGAAGGGCTGAGACCTGCTCAAAGCATCGGTTTTGAGGAAGGTCAAAGAGACAAGTTTGGGGGGGAAGGGGGAAATGCAGAACAAAAGGAAGACCTTTCATCTGTCTGATTCGGAGGGGAAAAAAAAAAAAAAAAAAAAAAAAAAAAAAAGCTAATTTTACTGCTCGTATGGAAAGGGAACACGACACGACGGGTCGACGGGTGAGGCTGGGAGCCACAGACCCCTTTGCGGGGTGAGGAGGGGCTGTGACATTGCCGGCAGCATTCCCTGCTCGTCCCCCGCTTCCAAAAAGTGCCGTTCCGGGGCTCCTGGGATGGGGTGACTCTGGGGTTGTGGGGTTCTCCAGCCCTGCTGTGGGGGAGCGGGATGGGCGCAGGGCTTTCCATGGATGCGGAGCAACAGCGCGGATACCCCAGAGCTCCTTCCTGCAGGGCGTGGGGTGGCTCCCGGCATGGAAATGGCAGGTGTTGAAGGGATATAAAATATACATTATATATATTTAATTTTTTTCCCCTGTGCACCAGTAAGCACGGGTCCACTCGTACCTGTAATTCTTTTTTCAGGGTGGATCTGATGCAGCAGCCGCTGCCGCCTCTGAGGTAAACGAGAAATAAAATAGAAATAAGTGGCCGCATCTGCCCCGTTTTTAAGGCAAACGACAAAATAATTTCTCGTGTCCCGGTACGACCAAAGCCGCGCACGGACCGTGGGGAGACCCCAAAGTCTGGGGAGAAGGGACAGTCTTTTCCCGCAAACGAGCGGTGCGAAATCTTGTGAGATAAAATGATGGAGGAAGGTGGGGGATGTCTGTAAATAGGTTGATCATCGGCAGTCTTTATGCTCAGGTCGCCTTGGAAGGCGGAGGGGCGTCGGGGATGCCCGTCCCTCCCGACTCCCCTTTCTGTGGTCTATGACATGGTCACATCAAAGGACCCGCCGGGGGGATCTGTGCACGACCGAGTCCCTGAAATTTGCGCCTGGAAAGAGATACAAAACCAGATGATATTGATATATTACTGAACAGAGAAATATTGGATGTGTCTGTACGTGCGCAATGCCAGAGGTTTGCACAGTTTGTCTGGAAACGCCCGGAACTGGAGGCGGGTTTTAATAAAAACCATTTGCCACTTGTCTTCAATTAGGGTCTAGAAATTTACAAAACAGAAGAAATGTCTATTTTTTTTCTCACTTGCTGTCGGGATCAAGAGGTAAACGCGGCGCCCCTACAACGATTTCGGGGCTCCGCGTCGAAGGAGAGAGGAAATGCAGGCGGTATTGTCGCGATCCGTGTCGCTGTGGCTCGTGTCCCGGCACACACCCCGCCGTGCTCCGCCGTCCCTCCGCCCGGAGCCGGACCCGGCGGGCCGCGGAGCTCCCGCGGGGCTCAGGAGCGGCGGGACGGGGCAGCCGGGGGCAGCCGGGGACAGCCGGCTCCGGGGGCCCGGGGACTTGGCACCGGGGCTCCCCTCAGCCGGGCGTGGAAAGGGCGAGCGCGTTACAAGGTGGGGTGTCCTTATATTTTCCCGCAGTGTTATCGAGAGAGTCCCGAGCCGCGGGGCTTGTCCTTCCCTGCGGCTGGACAGCCACGAAACATCCTGTCACCCTTCCCAGGCAGGTGATGGGCACCTCGGAAAGCCAACCCCCACCGCCACCCCCGGCCCCAATATTCCCTGCGTCTTCGTGTCCATGACAAATAGAGGCAACGTGAGACAGGAAAAAGGGAGGAGGGAGAGAAAGACACGCACACAATAGCCAGGCAAATTGTTAATAACTCCGGCGTTTGGGGAAGCCGGTACTGTAACTGTGCTCTCATCAGTCACCGCTCCTGAAGTGATAGTAAAAATGCATCTAAACATGCTGCGGTGTGATATATAAAAGCACAGCGGGATGAGCTGCTTTCCAAAAAGGGACTTGGTGATTGGTTATGCCTTGGCATGATTGACAAGAGCTTAGTTTGGTAAAGAGAAGACACGCAAGCTTTCACAGCGGGATTTCTTTTCTAAAATATATCACACTAGCCTTTGAAAAGCGCCGCACACTATAAGGGAAATAAGGTTGCTTTATAGTGCGCTGACATTTCTTTAAAACACAACTAAGATCAAAAAAAGAAATAAAATGTGTTCCAAACACAATGTTTTAATTAGTTTATTCTGTGCATTTGCTTTTATCTGGTGTATATATCACGGATCCCCACCCTTTAATTAAAACAACTGGCTGCCTATACAACACTATAGACAAATGCTTAACTTTCTCCTTTGTAGCTACAAGCAAACTCAATTTACTACGGCTCTCAGAAGAGTTTTTAAAATAAACGTGGACGCCTTGAAAGCTATTGGGGAACTGGCGAAGGTAGCGGGAAATGGCTGTTTCCTTGGGCTTTGAAAACTTGAGAGGATGTGAGTGTGGCGGGGAGCCCTGCCCGCAGCGCTCAACCCGCCGGCCCCGCGGACTCGCAGCCCCGGCGGGAGAACTGAAACGCAACGAGGGCGCGGAGCTGCCTTCGTCTGGGAGCCGCAGCCCAAGGGCTGCGATGCGGCTTTCCGTTTGCTTGGTTGCCTTTTGGATTTATCTTGGTTTCTCTCTCTCTCTCTTTTTTTTTTTTTTTTTTTTTTTTTTTTTTTTTTTTTTTTTTTTAATATTGGTTCGTTGCTCATCGAAGCCCAGATTGCCGCAAGCCCTCCCTGCCCCCGGCACTGCCGGCTCCGGGCTGGTTTACTTGACACACCTTTTCCACCGCCGTCTCCCCCGCCTCTGCCCGACAGTTCTCGTTACGGCACTGACTCTGCGGGTAGGGGAATAAAAGTCCTTTAAAAGGCTTCGACTCCTTCACCCCGTGGCAAGCACATCGTTTACAGGCGGGTTAATCGTGCCGCGGGGGCCCGCCGCTGCCCTCAGCTCCCAGGGTGCGCTCCCGCGCCACGCAGAGCGAGGCCTGGGGGAATTCCACAGCCAAAATACAGAAGGGAGGGGGTCAGACTCGCGAGGGCACGTCTGTGGAGGGATATCGGCAGCCAGATTGGAGCTGCCTCTCCCCAAAGCGCTGCGATCACAGGCAAGGGGATGAAGCACCCCGGTGCCGACCCGGACCTCGGGGGACATCGGGGCAGAAGCCCTCGTCCCACTCCGCACCGCTGTGATTCTCCCGCCTTGGCCCCGAGGCTTCGAGCGGGTTTTACCGCTGAAACAGGCTCCTGTTGCAGGGCAGGTTAGCCGAGGGAAGTGTGTGAGGGCTGAACCTGGTTCCCCCCGGGCGCCGCGGCCGCCGCTGACCCACGGTGCCGGGGCCGGCCGGAGCCCGTCGGGGCTGCGGGCCGGAGGCGCGGCCGGAGCGCTGCCCTCGTTGGCGAAAGGAGAAGGAGCGGGTCAGACCCACAGCTGTGCAGCACCGCCTTCTTTTCCTCTTTCCTGAGGAAAAGAACATGAGAGAAAAAAGGGATGAGCGGATCACCCAAGGGGGCCGTCAGGGATGTGTCCCGGGCCGGAGAACGAAGAGGAGCTTGGTTCTCTCCCCGACACCTCGGGGAAAAGCCCCGGCCCCTTGAGGGGACAGCCGCTGGGCGATGTGGCCGGAGAGAGGATGGCGAAAGACGAGCAGCGGGAAATCGTCGTTTTAATTGTTTAAAATACTTTAAATCGTTCCACACCTTTGTTCCAGCACATCCTCGAGGCTGGCGAAATCGCGGCCCCGTCTGCACGGAATGGAGGCTGCGGGAGACGCCCTCGGTGCCCGCTGCCGTGCGCCCACCGATGCACGGAGCCGACACCTGAGCGCGTCCCGGGCCCGGTCTCGGGCCCACACCTGCGGCCCCCCTCCTCAGGAGCATCGGCCGGCTCTGCTCCGGTAGCCCTGGCCCGGGGCCACCGGGAGCGGGGACTCCCGCTGCCGACCCTCCCGCTCCGGGCCGCGGCCGTGCCCAGCGCTGGGGGAGAAGAGCCGGAAGCGAGAGGAAACCCCACGTCCTCCCCCGGGGCTCCCGGCAACGAGAAGGGCGCTGGAGTCCCGGCACACGCCGGGCTGTCCCCGCAGCCTCCTCGGGGACCTGCTGTAGGCTGCGGAGAGTCCCCAGGATGGGCGGGAGTCTGCCTCCTCGGAGCTCGGCAGCTTCCCAGGGCTGACCCTCGGCAGCTAGAGACCGCTGATTAGAGCCCCTAGGGGTGCCGGTTCAAACGGGGCGATTTGCCCCCGGGAAGCGGGTTTGTTGCCTTATTCACACCTGCTGCGAGTCCCCGCGGAGCGACGGGCGGCGGCGGGGTTGGTTCGGGGACAGGGCCCCACGCCTGCCTGTCCCATATCCTCGGCCCACCGGGCAGGGCTCGGGGCCCGTCCGTGCCCGGGGCAGTGCCCGGGGCAGCAGCCGCGGGGCCCGGCCCGGCCGCTCCGCAGCGCCGCCCCGCGCCCGGTCCCGCCGCAGCCGCTCCGCTCCGCTCCCGGGGCCGGCAGCCGCGGGAACCGGGGCCAGGGCTCCTCCCGGGACACCCTCTCCCTCTTCTTCCTCTCGCTTTATCCCCTTCGGCTCCTCGGAGAATTTCTGCACGTCAACCCACAGCTCAGCACGACCAGGGTCACCCGTCGGGGCCTCTCCGTCCCACCGGTGCCCGCCCGCCCTCGGGTCGGGAGAGTGTGCCCGGCCTCGCCCGGCTCCCGGAGAGAGGCGCAGGGCAGGAGCGGGCCGCGCATTGCGGGCGCGGGCTGGGAAGCTGCCGGGGCGAAAAGGCAGCGGCCCCGGCACGCCGGGGAAGGGGCGGCTCTGCCGCGGCAGCTGATGCCGGCCTGGCGACTCCCGAGCCCGGGATGCGTCCCCGGAGCCCTGGGCTTGCGGTTGCCCCTCAGGGCTCAGTCACGCAGAAAGGCTGACTAAAGTCTGTGTCCCCCGCAAGAGCGGGACAATAGAGCCACCCTTCGGGTCACAGGTCACCTCCTCGCTGATTGAGATATTCGCCACTTCCCCCTCACCCTCTCTACCCCTCGGAGGCGTGTGGGGGGGTGGGGGTTCAAGGGGGCGGCCGGAGGGTGCGGATGCGCTCGGCCGCGCCGGGGTGCAGAGGCCCGGGCTTCCCCCGCTGCCCACTTGCGGGTCTACACCGTTCCTTCTAATGGCTTAGCGAGGGGTAGGGGAGATGAAGACTGCGAGTTTCCCCCTTCCGGAGGGTGGCCTTTTCCTGGGGTCACTCCGGTGCGTGGGCACCCCAAGGTGCAGGGAGCCGCCTCAGCTCGCCGCGGGGCCGCGACACCCGCTGTTCCCTACTCCTAGCCTTGCCTCGGCCCCATTTGAGCCACGGGACACAATTTATTCTGCAGCCCTTGAACCGGTCCTCGTGGTTTTCCCACTCGCTTCCGAGCCCGAATCATATTTCACACGCAGCTGAACGGTGGATCTTCATTTTAGGGGGAAACTTCTCTCCGTCACCAGAGAAGGAGCAGCAAACCCCGATCCGCCGACGAGGTTGCCGGTGTCGGTGCGGCCCCGCTCCCTGGGGAGCGGGATGGAGCCCGTTGGCACCTACGTTTCCTCGCCACTCAAGTCTTTCTGCCTGCCTCCGTCTGGCCTTTGATATTCCTCGCCCCCTCCCCTTGCCGAAGTTCAGACCTGTTTACTCCAGCCCGGATCTCTGAAGTTCAAATGTACATGTGCTTCCCCCTCCGCTGAGTGACAGCTACAATGGAAATGTCTCGTTCGCTCCTGGTTTGCATATAATTACACCGGAGATGCAATATGTTTATGGCAGGAGAAAAACTACTTGTCTTTACGCTTGTTAGGGATATTCATTTAACCGCGATACAGCGCGGTTTAAAAGCTCTTTAGGGTGGATGGAATATTCCCCTCGTCGCCAGCTCGCAGCTCAGCGCGAGGGGACTTTTGTTGCTCTTATCTCGGGTTTGTTTTGCCTTTTCCTCGCATCCTCGGTGTTAGGGACGAGGGAAATTCACGGAGCCACCGACATGTCCCTCCTGGGGCAGTTGCTGAAACTTCCCGCTGCGAAATCTGCCCCAACGAGTCCACTGCACCCACTGGGTCCCGCGTTTCCCTCCTGCGCTGAAGGGCCCAGACCTGGCTGTCTTCTCCTTGGCCGGGCTCCCCGGACCGTGCCGGTGCTGGGACGGGGCCGCGTTGAGCCGGGGGAGCCCGGCAGGGAGGTCCCGGTGGGCTCCGGGCACGGAGGGACCCGCAACGCTTTCCAGGGGTTTTTACGGTTTTGTAGCTCTTAAGTTTCAAAAACACTCAAAGGGAAAACAAGACAAAAAACCAAACAACAACAAAGGAAATAAAAGGTGGGAGAATTGCACAATATTTGTTCTTGACATAAAGGAGGGAATCTTTCTCTGCCTTCCCCTCGCACGGAGGGGAAAAGGGGGCCTGAAGACTACTTTTCTGGTTGCTGTTGTTTGCACGTTTGCAACTGAGATAGATTTTAAATGGAAGAGATTCGAGATACCCCGACTTCTGGAAAATAGAGTTTGGGCAGAAATACTGCCGAATAAAAATGGAAATTACTGAAGTGATAAAGTACAAAATATATTTCATGTGGGTGCATATATATATATATATATATTTATATATATATTCCGAAAGCTCAGCAAGGGAAAAAAATCACAGGCTATACGGATAATGCCTTTAAGAAAAATAAACAAAACTATCTCGTTTTATACAATTTTTGCTCCCCAAATTGGCAAATTCCACTCAGGAAGCGATGGGGTGTAGACGGCGACAGTATGCCAGTGCGGATGCTGCCGGGTGCACACACTCCGGCAAAGTTGGTAGAGCAGAAGTGGGAAACATATAAAAAGAGATTTATAGGTCAATTGATGTAGCCCGATCCGCAAGTACACAGCTGCAAGGCAGGCTGTGGCCACCAGACCCTCCCGAAACGGGGAGCCCTCGTCCAGAGCTACGATCGCTTCGTTTTACTTCCCAGTCCCAAGCCCTTGGGATGTTTTTCTCGAAGCCCCGTGGTCCCGCCGTTGCCGACGCGGCGAGATATTTTAAGGCAAAAAATAAATTAATTTAATTTTTTTAAAAAGGTTCTGCCGCCGTGGAGCCGCAGTCGCTCCTTCTCTCCGAGCCGGAGGGTTTCCAGCCCACACGCACGGCTCCCGGCCGGGCCAGCCGCAGCCCGTGGCGTGGGCACCGGGGCGGGCAGCGCGGCTCCGCCACAGCCGCTGGCCCGGCCCCGGCGTGTCCCACCCGCCGGGGACACAATGCCACACGCGAGGCCTCTGCACGAGCAGGGGTCAGTCGCCCTCGGTCGCCCCAGGTCGGCGACTTCAGAGGCGCTGCCCTCCCCGGCGCTCAGCTGACGGGAATAATTGAATTTACCACCAGCACACCACCCCCCCCCTTCTTTTTTTCCTTTCTCTCTCTTTTTTCCCCCTTTTTTTACCCCCTCCTTTTTTTATTTTTTTTTTTGTGGGGGGGGGGGGGCGGTGTTGGTTGTTGTCGAGAAAACCCAACACGTGCGGGAGGCAATCACTGACCCCGCCGCAGTCTCCGGAGACGGGCAGGTAGAGCCACGGCGGAGCGCGGAGGGTGCGCGGCCTCGCCCCGCCGGCCCCGGGGCCGCGGGTTTGTCACGGAGCATCCCGGGCCCTGCCCCGGCTCCCCCTCGCCCGGGAAGGGCTGCGATCCCGCCGGGTGTCCGCCCGCGGAGCCGCCGCGGGGCTGCGGGAAGGCGGCCCCGAGGTGCCCCCGGTGGGTGTCCCCGGTGGGTGTCCCCGGTGGGTGTCCCCGGTGGGTGCCCCCGGTGGGTGTCCCCGGTGGGTGCCCCCGGGCCGGCCCCGCGCCCCCGCCTCCTGCTCGCCTGCGACCGTCACCAGCCGCAGCGCCGGACTCACCTCACAACTCTAGGGCTGCTCTTGGCGGCTGTGGCCTGGGAAATTTGAGTGTTTGACGGCCACCGGTGTTATCTCTCAGGGAGATTTTATACCGGTGGGGTATTTTTCTCCCTTTTCTTTCTTTCTTTTTCTCTCTCACACTTTTTTTTTTTTTTTTTTTTTTTTTTTTTTTTTTTTTTTTTTTTTCCCTTTCTTTTACCCGCTCCCTGCAAACCTTAAAATAAAGAAGACGAAGCCTTTCCCGGGGCTGATTGGGGGGAAGAATGTGAAAGGGCCGCGGTTATAAAGCGCTGCTTGAAGCGGGCTCTCAATGCGTCTCTGAACTTGATCAGATTTTACGTTTCCTGCAGAGAGCCGGCGGCGAGCCTGAGACCTGCCCAATAGCCAGACTTGGGGGCTCAGCAAACCTCAGGATATTACAATTACAGCCATCTTTCTTTCTGCCTTTTATTTCCACTCTTGCTCCCCATAGTTCTTTGCAAATGCTTTCCAGAACAGAAAATGAGTGGATTTATTGCGCTGTCTGCAACTGATAATTATTCCAAGGCAGAACGTTTCCCTTGCAAAATATTTTTTTTTAAAAAAAGGGAAAGAGAAGAAAGAAAAAGGGTAAGAGAGAAAAAGAGAGACAGAAGTAAATAAAGAGTAAGAGAGAAAGAGAAAGAGAAAAAAAGAGTAAGAGAGAGAAAGAAAGAGAGAGAAAGAAAGAGAAGAAGGGAAAGAAGAAAGAAAAATAAAGAGAAAGAGAAAGACAGAGAAAGAAAGAGAAAGAGAAAGAAAGAGAGAAAGAGAGAGAAAACAAACGAGAGCAGGATAACGCAGCCGTGGCCGCCGTTCCGCGGTCAGCAGGGGCGCGTTCGGAGCCGGGGCCGGACGCGGCTGGCGGGGTGAGCCCCGGCCCGGTCCCGCTGCGCGCCGAGGCTGAGCGGCAGGAGCGGGCTCTCCACACACGGGGCGGGCGGCTCTGCTCTGGTGTCTGAACAGGAGAGAAATTAATAGAAAAATAAAACTAATATATGAAGTGTGTATGATTAGATGTATGTATGTATGTATACATTAATAAACTGTAAACAGCCTTGGCTTTAGTTATTGGTGGGGTTTTTTTTGTTCGATTGTTTGCTTGGGTTTCTTTTTATTAGATTTTATTTTTGAATCAACGCGGCGGCTTTGCTCGGCTTTACGCCTCCCCGCCGCGCCGCCTAGGGCGAGCATCCCGCGCGGCGTGGGGCGGCGCTGGCAGGGCGCGGGCGGCGGGACACGGCGGGACACAGCGGGACACTCGGGGCTCGGGCAGCGCGCAGGAAGCCGGGGACACACGGGGGGCTCGGGCCGGGACGCGGGCTGTGCCGTGCAGTGCCATGCCGTGCAGTGCCATGCCGTGCGGTGCCGTGCCCCGCCGTGCCGCCCCCCGCCCGTGGCTCCGCGGGGCTCCCGCCGCCCCCGGCCCGCCCGGGCCCCCCCGCGCGCCCCCGCTCTACCTGCGGGGCGGCGCGCCCAATCAGCGGCCGCGGCGGCGCGGGGCGCGTGCCAATCAAGCGCAGCGCCACCAATGGGGCGGCGGGCGGCGGGTCAGGTGACCGGCGGCGCGCGGCTCCCCATTGGCGCGGCGCGGCCTGGCCCCGGAGTTGGTTTATGTGCGAGGCGCGGACGGGCGCCCCGTCAGTGCCCCGACGGCGCCGAGCGGGAGCGCGGCCGCGCTGCGCCTCCTCGCCCTGCTGCGCCGCCCTGCCTGGCCCGGCGCGGGGGGCGGGTGGCTGTTTTGGGGGGCTGGTTGTTTTGGGTTTTGTTTTTGGATTTTTTTTTTTTTCCTGTGTGTGTCGGCCGGGGGGTGCTCGCCTCGTTGCCCGCCCGGGGCCGGGGCCGCGCCTGCCCGCGGCGGGGGGGGGGCGGGGTGCGGGTGCGTTTTGGGGTGGTTTTGTACTTTTTTGGGGGCGGGCGGGCGGGAGAAGCGGGGGGCGGGCAGGCTGCCGCCGCGCCGACTGCCCCGCGCCCATGACGATGCTGCTGGACGGAGGGCCGCAGTTCCCGGCGCTGGGGGTGGGCGGCTTCGCGGCGCCCCGCCACCACGAGATGCCGGGTCGCGACGCCGCCGCCGGCGGCATGGGGCTGGGCCCCTTCGGGGACTCCTCGCACGCCGCCGCCTTCAAGCTGAACGCGGCCCCGCACGACCTCGCCGCCGGGCAGAGCTCGGCATTCACGCCGCAGGCGCCGGGCTACGCCAGCGCCCTGGGCCACCACCACCATCACCACCACCACGCCGGCCAGGTGCCCTCCTACGGCGGGGCCGCCGCCTTCAATTCCACCCGCGACTTTCTGTTCCGCAACCGCGGCTCCGGCATCGCGGACGCCGCCTCCGGCACGGCGCAGCACGGGCTCTTCGGCGGCTCCCCCGGCGGCTTGCACGGCCCCGGCGGCATCCCGGACACCCCGGGCTACCTGCTCTTCCCGGGGCTGCACGATCAGAGCCCGAGCCACACGTCCCCCAACGGGCATGTGGACAACGGGCAGATGCACCTGGGGCTGCGCGGGGATCTCTTCGGGCGGCCGGATCCCTACCGGGCCGTCTCCAGCCCCCGCACGGACCCTTACGCCGGCGCCCAGTTCCACAACTACAACCACATGAATATGAATATGGGGATGAACGTGGCGGCCCACCACCACCACCACCACGGGCCCGGCGCTTTCTTTCGGTACATGCGCCAGCCCATCAAGCAAGAATTGTCCTGCAAGTGGCTCGACGAGAGTCAGCTCAGCCGGCCCAAGAAGAGCTGCGACAGGACTTTCAGCACCATGCACGAGCTGGTGACCCATGTCACCATGGAGCACGTCGGGGGGCCGGAGCAGAACAACCACATCTGCTACTGGGACGAGTGTCCGCGGGAAGGCAAGTCCTTCAAGGCGAAATACAAACTGGTGAACCACATTCGGGTGCACACGGGGGAGAAGCCCTTCCCCTGCCCTTTCCCGGGCTGCGGCAAGATCTTTGCCCGCTCCGAGAACCTCAAGATTCACAAGCGGACGCACACAGGTGAGGCCCGTGTCCGTGTGTTGCCCCGGCCGGGACTGCGGGGACTGCGGGGACTGCGGGGACGGGGCCGCCGCCAGGCGAGCTGCGCGGCGTTGCCTCCGCTCTCGGCCTCCTCGGCGGAGGGAGACACAGAAATGCTAATGAAATCTCATTTTCGGTGACTTCCGCTCCTCTTTTATTTTTATTTTTAGGCCTGATTGGCGTCTCTCCTAATTAAATCGGCGATACTTTTGTCAAAGTATTTTTATTTGCTTCCCCGACTTTCCTTCAGCCCTCCTGCAGGGTGGAGGGAAGAGAGGGGGAAGGCTGGAAGCAAACGTACTTTGGCTTGTATCCTCGAGTAGGTCTTGTAGAGCTTTCCGAGCCGCTGAAATTCTCGGGTCTTCTCCTTCCCCAAGCTCGCCCAGCCGCCTTCCCTGCTGGAGCCCAGCGTGGGCCTGGCGGGAGGTGAGTTGTAGTAATAGAGGCTGATCCAAAAGTATCCGACGTGTAACAAATCTTGCTGTCCATTTTTGCCCTTCGTAATTCGTTGTCGTGCTTGTGCATCCCTGAGGTGGGATGAGCAGGGCAAATGATGTCCTGGGAGGAGGCGGGCGGGGATGGAGAGGGGAACGGCCCTCCTTCACCCTCTCTAAATTTCACAGGTGAGAAGCCTTTCAAGTGCGAGTTTGAGGGCTGCGACAGGCGTTTCGCCAACAGCAGTGACAGGAAGAAGCACATGCACGTCCACACCTCGGACAAGCCCTACATCTGCAAGGTGTGCGACAAGTCCTACACCCACCCCAGCTCACTTAGGAAACACATGAAGGTAAATTACCCCAGTGCTCCAGCCCTTTCCTCCCTGAGCAGTGATGCTCAGTCGCTGGTGTGCTTAGGGCTCGCTCCCCCGGAGCAGGGCAGAGCGGAGCTCCATGTTCCCAGCGCGGTGCCCGGTGTCCAGGCTGTGGCTGGAGCCCAGCCCGGGGAAATGGCGTAGTTTCTTTTTGTGCTCGCACTGGTGCAAGCGCTGCCCGGTGTGCAGAGCGTGGCTCTGTGCGGGAAGGCTGCGCGAGTGCAGCCTGGCCTCTGGCTGCAGCCCCCCGGGCCGGGATGCTGCAGCCGCCCCGGCCACGGCGTTTCGGCCGAGTGTCTGGGGGCCACGGCGGGCGGCCGCCGCCGGTGCTCAGTGCCCGCTGGCCCGGCGTGGAGTGCCCGCTGGCCGGGCAGGGCCGAGCCGCTGCTGCACAGTGACCCTCCTGCGCGGAGGAACAGCGCAGCCCGGCGCAGCGGGGTGGCGGAGGCCCCGAGCTCTCTCCCATCTCTGCCTCTTGGTTCTAGGTGCACGAATCCCAGGGGTCGGACTCTTCCCCTGCGGCCAGCTCGGGGTACGAGTCCTCCACGCCCCCCGCGGTGGGCTCCGCCGGCAGTAAGGACTCCACTAAAACGCCGCCGGCCGCCCTTCAGAGTAACCCCGGCCACAACCCTGGACTGCCCCCCAATTTTAATGAGTGGTATGTGTGAAGGCAGCTGCTGCCCTTGCCACAGACTGGACCAAATGCATTGGGAACGAGAAAAAAAAAAAAAAAAAAAAGGACAAGCCAAGCCAACTGCAGCTCGCTCCCACGGAAATGGAGTTTCCACACCGACGACCGCATAGGGCTACACCTACTTAACTGCCAGGATCTGGAGGGGGGATCTTTTATTATTATATTATAATTATTACTATTCTTTTGCAAGCCCAGACGCTGGACTAGCCATGTCCTTTTCTCAGGATTAGATATCTTTTTTGTTGTTGTCTTTTTTTTTTCAGTCGTAATCGTTTCTTTGATTCCCACCCTCCCCCTTTTCTGAGTCTCTGTTCCTCCAATTCCCCACTATTTTATTATTCCTAATTTGTTTTATTTTTCTTTCCTTCGGTGGGATGTTGACATGGGGATGAAAATTCTGCTTCGCCTTAGTGGTGATTGTTTAAACTTACAGTCTTAAACTGTGCCAAAGTCCTGTTATGTCTTGAACTTTCCTTTCCAGCTCTCCTGCTGCTTCTTTCTCTTCTCTTTCTCTTTCCAAGCATTACACTTGTGAATGTATTCTCGTCTGATGGGGTCGGTCAGTACTTTTAAAAATGGGGATGTAGTGTTTATTCTGCTCAGATTGTGACGTTTAGTAAAACAGTTGCCTTTTTGTAGTAACTTTTTTTGTAAATACATACCCATGATGCCATATTTATCGTTCGTAATTTAATTATTGATACAAAGTGCCGGGAACTGAACAATATTTATGGGGACGAAAAAATTGTTTTCTAACAAAAAAATGCAAACAAAAAAAAATCCAACTCTGTACAGCTTTTGGTTATAACTGCTTTAGCATTAAAAGTTTATTGTTTTGGAAAGAGCCGTTTCTGACCTCCTCCGGGGCACGGGGCGGCCGCGGGTCCCGTCGCGGGCCCGGCTGGCGCTGCCACCTGGGCCAGGCCATTCTTTTCGAGCCGGCGGTGCCGGGCGAAGCCTCCTCGTCGCCGCCGCTCTCTCTCCCGTCCCTTTGTCCCCGCCCTCCACCGCCCGGCGGCTTCGCTCCCCGCCGGCTTCCCGAGCGGGCCGGGGTCGGGGCCCGGCGCCGGCGAGGTGGAGCAGCGCCGGGGGCAGCGGGGTCGCCTCGACGGGGAGGGCCCGACGGTGAGTACCGGGCCGGGCGGCGCCGCGCCTGCGGGCAGCCGGGCAGAAGCGGCCCCACGACGCCGGGCTGCTTGCCGCGGGGGTCCGGCGCGACCTCGCGGCGGGCAGGACCTGTCTCCGTTATCGTCTGGTTTGTTTTGTTTTTATTTCTGACTAGGATGCGGAGAAGCCTCCTCGTCTTCAGGAGAGAAAAGGGAGCGAGATGAAACATCTCCCCCGAGAAACTTCTCGGCGTCACACAGGAGCCCCGAGCAGCCGGAGCGCCGGTGGAAGCCGCCCGTCGCCGGCACACGGTGGTGCAGCCCGCGGCCGGAAGGCGCCGGGAGCGCTGAGAGCATCGTGCCGCGGCGGAGCGGCCGCACGGCCCCGCGTCCCCGCCGGCAGTCGGGGCTTGCCGCGGGGTGACCGCAGCCCCGGGGGCAGGCAGGGGCCCGCACTGCGGCCGCGCTGACCGGGGGACGCCCGGTCTTGAACTTGACTGGGGGCGCGGTGAAAGGACGGGCGGTGGCTCATCCCCTCCTGTTGCCGCAGGGGCCGCTCGGGCGAGCCACCCGCGGAACCTTGCATGCTTTGAAATTTACATTTGAACAAATTTACCCTTTCCTTCCTCCAAAGATGGGAAAATATATTCTCGGGCAGAAAAGGACAGGAGAAAGGTGGATTGCAGCCTCTGCGGTTGCGCGGCTAAAACAAAAAAAAAGTCCCCTGAGCTCCCCACTAGCCCTTAAAAATAGTTCCCTTCGAGTGTCCCGGCTAGACATGGATCTCTCTGCTTCTCTTTTGCTGTGAAGTGTGTCTCGCTGAGCGCAGAGCCCAGCCCGGGGCCGGACGCGCAGCGGGGCCGGCCGGGGCCCGAGCGGGACCGCCACGCACCGCGGCGGGCCAGGAGCAGCGGAGCCGCCGGGGCCGTCGGGTTTTCCTCGGACACCCACCTGGGTCGTGTCTGCCTTGCTCCGGACCGCGCCAGGCTTGGAACAGGTGCCGGTAGGCTCGGTTTCGTTACTGCTTTGCTCGGAGCCGGGGAGGCGCGGGGCGCGCAGGGCTCCGCGGGAGCGCCTCGGGACAGGGCGCGCTGCTGTCGGGCCCCGAAGCGCCGTCCCAGAGAGGGGGTCTCTGCCGTGGCCGGGAGGATGTAGGATCTCCGACCCTGGAGTAGCGGCCCACTGGAGGATCAGTGCAGGGGCCCTTCCCGGCCCCAAGTGCCTGGTGCCCGGGGCCTTGGGCCATGCTGGCAAAGCTGCCCTCCTGCCTGCCCCCGCGGGTGCTTCCCGAAACCGGCAGCTGCCCCTGACATTTTTATAGCCAAGACTTAAAAACAGCGTCCGGGCTCATTTGGCTTCTCTGGGGTCACAGCCGGTCCCCCAGCCTCGGGCCTCCCATCCAGTCAGGGTTTGCAGCCGGTTTGGGGGAGAGTGGAGCAAACTGTTGGCTGCACCCCACTGAGTCCCGGGGTCCCAGGTCCCTGTGGCCGTTCTGCAGCCCTCCAAAAATGGGGCATGGATTGGACAGGTGCAGCTCTGTGTGTGTATGGGATGGAGCAGTGCATTTGGGATGGGTGTAGAAAGGGCTGAGAACCTGCTTGGCTCTGAAATGCTTGCAAAGCACAGCGTCCAGCACCAAGAGGGCCATGCCCCCTGGGCCGGTGTGCTGGTGGGTGCTGCTGCCAGCACCTCTGCCCCTCCAGCTGTGCTGCCTCTGAGACGGGACAGTGAAGACCAGAGAAGGGCTGTCTCAGCCTGCAGCCAAGTTGGCGGCCTTCACAGACAAATAAGAAGGGTTTTTCTGTAAAAAGAGGTAAAAAGTCCCCGTTCCTCACCCTTGACAGTTGCAAGGAGATACAGAGAGTTCTGGAATGGGAAATATCTTCTTTCCTGGATCTCTTTGGCTGGTTTTGTGTGTTAGGGGGAGACAGCTCATGATTTTCAAAGCCAGGGCCTGGCAGTGGGGACCTGTGCTCACAGCTCAGACAAAAACATTACAGAGCTGACTGGGGCAGGACAGTGCTCAGCTTCTAGTGTGTCATGACAAATGGGACTTGTGTCACACCTCACAAGAGTCTCAGGACTCTTCACAAACAGGAGACATACTCTGCTGTCCTCTCCCAGACTGGCAGCTCTCTTGAAGTAGCTGTGCTTGCTTGTATGAGCGGGATTAAGTGGATTTGTCCCCAGATAAACAAAACTCAGGATGGTTTTCTTAAAGGGGTTGGTTCATTCTGCTATAACGAATCTAAGCAGAGGCAGGCGATGAACTGGAGCCATTCCATCTCTACCATGCTTTATGAGCCATGAATATTTTGATTCCTTTAGTGTCATTGTTTTTGCGTATCTGTCTCTGTGTCTGGAGTAATCCTCTGAAAAAAAATTTTGTTTTCAAGCATTGTGCCTGCCATTAGCATGTAGTGGTTGCACACTGTGTGAAGGCAGAGTCCTGAAGGCATTTTGATCAGGTTGTGTTCAAGTGTCTCAGCCTTACGGCACCAGGAATTAAGTTTCTACAATGAATCGGTTTGCTGTAAAGCTCCAAAGCAGTGGATAGGGTGTATTATTATGTGTTTGCATTTTATTTATTAATATAATGTTCTCAGATTAAAAGCATCTAACACCATCTAACACATACTAACACCAGCTTTTTAAACTAAGCATAACTTTGACGACTGTTTGGTAAAGCATCCCTGTTATTTATGCTTGATACTGTGATTAGCTATAAGGAAAATATTTCTGCAGAGATGCACTCCTGGATTGGAGAGGTGAAACTCCACAGAAAGCCTGTATTCTTTGAGAAACCAAATTTTATAATGGAGCATGCAGAAGGAAATAGTTTGTATTGTAGTGACTAATCTGTACATCCCCTGAACTAAGACATTTAGTTAACCTTTCTATGCTGTTTGTATGGGATAAAAATATAATCTGTTTTGCTAGTGCCTGCTCACCTGAACATAACTTCAGGCAGTAAAAATGCTTTTGTAAGAGCTTATAGCCGTGAGTGAGAGTGGCAAAGCGAGGAGCTGCCCTGCAGACCTGGTAGGAGGTGTTTTAGGATGGCTTTACAGACATCTGTTCTGTTCTAGTCATGGAAAAACCCCCTGCAGAATCCGGGGGAGGTAGCTGTCAAAAGAGGCACAGATATATGTTAATATTAAGATGCTAATTTTATTCTCGGTAAAGAAGGTTGTGTGCTGCTTAGGTTTTCTTTTAGCTGATACTTTGGTAATGTTTCTCCATCTCAGATGTTTGTGTGAAAAGAAACTTAAACAAAAAGAACTGTGTGGGGGGGGGAAGAGTTTAGCTGAATGATTTTGTTTTGGCAACTTGTTCAGTTGTGGCAGCTTTGAAATTGTCAAGGCTCAACTTTGAAATGAGTGATACATGGAGTTTATTTTGAGGGAGAACTGGGCTGCATGTCAGGGATTTATTGCTGTGCACGCTGGGTGAGGTATCCTGACCTGGGACAGGGAAACTCAGGGGAAAAGTCCCTGGCAGTGCTGCTGGCTGGGAAGAGACTGGGGAGGAGGATCGTAAAGGATGCGCTGCAGAATAGGGCCATTCCCTCGTGTTTATCGTTTTTCAGAGCATGGTATAACCCAGCGTAGGCCTGTGGGGGTTCTGCGGCTACAAAATGGCTCCTGGGCCCGGCCATGGCAGGCCCGGCAGGGACAGGGGCTGCCGGGGGTCTCCAAGCCTTCCCGGGGCCCGTGCCCCCCGGCTCCCACACCTCCGGTCAGTGCCGGGAGCCGCTGCGGTCAGTGCCGGGAGCGCTCGGTGCCGGCAGGCTGTGGAGCCGCTCGGTGCCGTGCCCCGGGAGCGGAGCCGGGCCGGGCTCCTCAGGGCAGTGTTTGTCTCTGCGGCCTGTGAGGAGCCGGGGTAGGTGCGGGATGTCCCCGCTCCCTGTCTGGGCACAAGGGGCTCCTGCGCTTTATTCACGGCCTGGTGTGCAGCCTTTGGCTGCCAGGGTCACAGCAGGGTAGAAAATGTCAGGGGTTTTTTTTGCTGGCCGTGGGTTTGCTGCGTTTGTGTGCCACAGAGAACAGACACTTTAGAAAATACAGTTCTGTCCGGAAAGGCTTGAGAGGCCGGGCGTTAGCATACAGTCTTCGCCTGAAATAAATCAGTACCAACCTATACCTTCTTTGAATTTGTCCCAGCTTCAGTCAGGCATTATTTCAGAGCAGGAACTAGTGTTTGCTGTTTTTTAAAGTATTTTTGCCACTTTCTGTAGTTAACCGAGCACAACTCTTGTTCTGAAGAGACGTCTCTTGAAAAGACGACGTTCTTTCTGTTCACGTGTCTCCTTATTTTGATTTTTTTTCTGTTTGGGTTTTTTTTTACCTGTGTTAGTACAATGCTGCTGGATTTAGGGTTTCCACTGCTTCAGTGTGTTCTTGTTGAAAATAAACTTGTTTGTTTGCATTTATTAAGTCCATGGACTTGAGCTTTTCAGGTATTATTGGTAAACTCAGGAAAAAATGTAAAACTTGTGTTGAGATTGATGAAACCCAGTCTTAACGATAGGAAAAATGTTAATTTAGACTCAAATATTATCTTTGATGAAAATAAAAAGCTTCATGCAGCAGGTGATGTGACTAAAGTTTCTGAGTTATGCAGAGTGCAGAGTTTGCACAGTGGTCTCTGGTTGCTCACTGGTGCAAGGACTCCTGGTGAGGAAGGCAGATATTCCTCAGAATACTCATTTCCCTGCAGTATTTTTATTTTTACTAGAAAGAAGATGCAGCAAGAACTTTCTAAAATTGTGAATCATAAATATTTTAAAATTATATTCTAGGCACACTTGAAATGGACTTGCTCAATTTTACCAGATTGTAAAAGGGGAAAAAAAAAAAAAAAAGACAATTTTTTTCCTTTTTCTCCTATTTTTTCAGAGCCTCATTGTCCGGGTTTTATTTTGCTGCCTTTTTTTTTTTTTCCCAGTGACAACTTCAAGGCCAAAGGGGCACTTAACTTGCTTTAAAAAGTATGTTTTAAGTGTTTTAAAGTGAGCTTGAATTTCTGTGTAATTTCATTATTTAGAGTTTGACTTATATTTTTTTTAAATGAAGCTACATTGCCAACATTGTAAAAATTGGCAAAACTGCAGCAGTAAAATATATATTTAATTTTAATCTTGACCCACAGGAGTACTTTAGAATAACACAGCAAGTGGAGTGTTTTACTTTAAAGGCTTTGCAGCACTCATTTTTGTTTTAAAATGAGAGACCAATGTGTCATTGCAATCTGCTACTTTTTTTCTGTTTCCTTTTGGTTCTTTGCTGATGGAGAAGGCGGCAGGGAAAGGGCCAAAGGAGTTGAAAATATGCCTTGAAGACACTCCCGGTACCTTCGGGAGAATGCTGGGCTGAGGTTAAAAAAAAAACAACCTTTCTGTTGGTGATCACTTTATGTTGCTGAGGACTTGATTTCCAGAGGAGTTCCCCAGCCCTTTAAAAAATCTCGAGTTGGAAATATTTTTTTAAAAATAATATAAAATTAAAAAAAAAAATTAGCTCCTTTTTTTGAAGTACGAGAATACATGGGGCGTTTTAGGAATGATGATTTGATAAAGAATTGCTGGGTCTTGCTGTGGGGCTGAGCTCTGGCAGCCTCGTCTCACAGCCGTGGTCTCTGTGTTTAACATGAAATCAGAATGGACCCGTAAGCCACGTCACAATGTCTGCAGTCAGAGGGCAGAGGAGAAGACTACAGAGGGCTCTTCTGATAGTCCTGATTTCAGACTACGTACAGTAGATCAGCTTTATAAAAATTTATAACTCAAAACTCCAGAAATCTGTAATACGCACTTGAGCAGCTGCGGTATTAAAGCAAAGTTTTCTTGTTATTTAATTTTCATCCAGGCTAGGGGGAAAAAAAATTATCCAACAATAGTTATATCAGCATCTTAGTTTTATTACACTTACATTTCTAGATTTTGTAATTTTGCTGTAGAGTAGGAAATAGTTTCCTTCCAGATTGACAATAAATTGCGCTGAAAAAATTAAGCTGACATAAATGCCCCATACAAAGTATAAAATCACATATGTGTTAGTGAAACATTAATGCCCTGAAAATACGTTTTCTTCTTTTTGTTAGTTTTCTCTTCTTCATCTCAGCCAGTCTTTTACAAAAAAGCTGGTTGTCAGTACAGCACTGGGACTAAATCAGGCTCCGTGGAGAGGCTGACGCAAGGAAGGGGCATTGGAGAAATACTGCATTTCATAAACAAAATCACTAGAGCATTAGGAGAGCAAACATGTGGTTTTATGAACATAGTTATAAATATTTAAACATGCAAAATGAAAATGTTACTAAATATCTGTTTTTCATTATCTTTCGATGAACATTTTCATTCTTGGAAGCGTTGCTGGCTGGCTGCACAGAGTGATCACCACCCCCTCCCCAGAATGAATGATGTGTGATGTGAAAACGTGTTAAAATGCACAGTTGTTTGTAATATCTTCTACCAAAGTGGAAGACATTCTACCAAATTTGGTATTCTACTGAATTGCAAAGTCTTCTTGCCCAACAAACAGGCAACCATCCTGATCTGTCAGCAGCTTGCTGGCTGGATGTTATGAAAAATCTGACAATGGTTTAGAAAATATAAGATGTCACTCAGCGAGCTTGGAGTCATGTCCTGCCATCCTTTTTCCAGCAAAATTCCTACAGAAGTCAACAAAAGATGCGGCTGCTGATTTTATCATTAGCAACGTATTATTTTGACGTGTCAACAAGTGTGGAAGAGTTCTGTGTGCCTCTGTGGAAGGGGTGGGAGGCTGCAGCAGGAGGTTTGGGGTGGGAGGCCGGGGGTCTGCCCCGGGCAGGGCTCTCAGTGCAGGGGTGAGGCTGCACCTTTGTATGGGATGGAGGCAGGCAGCGGTGCACTCAGGGTCTGCAGTTTAGCTTGCGTGAGAGGAGGCCTGTGAGCAAGCAGAGGCCACACTGTGCATCACTGTTCCTGGTAAGGCAGGTGTCTGAGTCCTCAGACTCAGCGTGGGCAGCCATCTCTTGGCTTCGGTTCTCCGTCCCTGCCTCCCCACCAAGCTCTGACTGTGCTGTGGCTGTCATGAAATCAGGTGCCAAATGAGATTTTTTTTTATTGTTTTTTTTATGTAGCATTTTGTATTAGCCCCATAGTTAATGTTGGCTGCGGTGAGTTTCTGGTGGAGGCACGGCCCCGGTGCGCTGGCACATCCACACGCACGCGCATGCTGTTTACTATTCCTCCTGCAGTTGCTCCCACCAATAAATCTGCACTTGCTGTAGCCAGGATGGAAATCTTTAAGACAAAGGACTTGAATGGGCAGTTTTTTATTGCTGTTATAGAGTAGAAGGCCCCAAGCTGGGGGCTGCTGCATGCATGAATGCTGCCCCCCTTGGCTTGGTACTGTCTTCTGTGAGCTCTATACCAGTACCAGAGACTGTTAAGGGGAGAGGGCCCCAAGGCTGGTATTTCCCCATTTCAATTCCTGCTCCTCTGACTGCAGCAAATCCCAAAGAAATGATGGCTGAGAAGCAAACTTGGAGAAGAGTGTAGAAGGGCAGGCTGCTGGGTAGCGCAGGGGATGCGTGGGAGGGCAGCACAAAAACGTGGGAATGAGGAAAGGAGGAACAAAAGAGATGCGGGTTGGCGAAGGAGGAATAGCGGAGTGAAAAGCGGTCAGGGCTGGTGCAGCAGTGAGGAGCTGCTCCTTGTCCCTGTGTGTGAATACATCCAGCTGAGCCTTTTGCATTTGCAGGCTGTTCAGGCAGAGCCCCCACAAAAGTGTGTGAGTCTCTGGAGACGTGCACAGGGTTTTCCCTGCGGGAAGCAGCGTGTGGCGCTCGGGGTGAGGGACCCTCCAGGCTCCACACTGCTGTCTCCCACGCTGCAGCTGTGCAGGGCTGCTGCTGCTGGTGCAGTGCCTGGGCACTGGCACCGTTCCCATGCTGGGGTGGGCATGGGGCCTGAGTCCCATGACGAGGGAAGGGATGGACTGCCGTCCTGCAGGCAGCTTTGTGCCCACCAGGCTCGGGGCAGAGGGGCCCTCAGGGAGCTGTTGTTGTCCTCCTGCTCCCCCCTGGCCCCGCTGCCCTCCATTCTTGCAGGCCAAAGTGGGTGCTGCCCTGGCGGAGGGACTGGGGCTGGCTGCTCAGCAGCAGGAGCCGTGGTGCTGTGCTCCATCCACTTGCGTCAATGCAGACCTTTCCATGGACTCCAGTCGGGGTTGGATCGAGCTTTGCATGATTGTGGCCCTTGTGCATTTCAAAACTGTGTTAATCTATATCTGGATCCCAATGGGGGCACTTGGGATGAGCTGAGCTCAAACAATCCTTGGCAGGAGGGACAGCCTGGAGTTGGCAAGGATTTTTGTCCCATTATTGGTTACTCAGAGGAAGGAATTTACGCACCATTTTAATATACGACAACTTGAGGTCTGTCATCTTTAGCATATTAGAAAAGCCTCATTTTTAACAAATCCCAGAGCGTTTACCAGGCATGGTGCCGCAGCTGGGTTGAGGCTGCATGCTGAGGGCAGAGGCACACGGACTACTCTCTGTCTCTTTAGACACAGAGCAACTTCTGCTGCTGGGTCAGCCCTGTGGGTGCCAGCCCCAGCCCCCTGGGCTGCTAACCTCTCATTCCCATTTGACCCTGCCAGCAGGGGAAGTAGGAACATTGGGGCAGAAAAGAGCAGTCACAGTGCAGCCTCTAGAGCAAACCATACTGAAATCTCTTCCCAACTAGTTAAATCTGCCTCTCTGTGCTCAGCAAGTTTAGCCAGGGGTTGTTTACCAAGCTCAGAGGACACTTGCCTGTCTGCACTAAAATCTTCAAAACATGTCCCAAAGACCCAGAGCGAGATTTTACACTCAGTCTACTTGCTGTTTTCTCTAGTGAAAAATTCAGATGGGTGTTTGTGTTGAAAACTGGTTTGTATGACGTCAAAGCACTTTCTGCTTTATATTTCTGGATTTCTAAAGTAGAAGAATTCAACTCAAAGATTTTCCAAGATTATTTAGGCTTGTTGCATCAAGACCAAGAAATTACTCAGGAAATGGTTAGGAAGGATAGAGAAAATATGTTTGGGCTTTTGTGTTGCTTGAATGTGTTTGGGTTTGGGTTTTTTTTTTGGGAGGGGTTGGTTGTTTGGTTTGGGTGTTTTTTTTTTTTTTGCATTATTTTGTGTTTTTTGTTGTTGTTGTTTTTGTTTTTTTTTTTTTTTTTTTTTTTTTTTTTTTGGAGGAGGAAAGAATTTTAAAGTAGTTTTTTCTGTTTTACAAGCATCAGTTGTATTTTTATCAACCAGCAAAGCACCCGAGTACTTAGCAATCCTTCAAAAACATCCCCATAAAAGAGTGCTGAAATAATCAACCAAAAGAATTGGTGTCAGCCTTAGACAAACTGTGTTTCTTGGTAATCTAATGCTATTTTAATATTTTGCTTTTAATGCCGCTGAGAGAATGGTTTGATGGACAAGGCACTGATGCTCACAAGCCTGAGTTCAGTTGTTAGGGCTGTGTCAGAAATTATTTTTCACAGGCAAGTGTAGTTGGAGTGTCAGCTCCCATTAAGTGTATTAGGGCCTCTGAGGTTCAGTACTAGCACACCATGTTTCGTAGCCTTTAGTTTGCTTCTGTGGCAACAAAACTAGAAGGTCTTTGGCTAACTTCTGACCACTGACATATTAAATGAAGATGAGTATTTGAGCAACATCAGTGATTTCAATTGACTCATCAATTGCCATTGCATAGCAGTCCTCATGTTTCACTTTGGTAACAAGCTCATCTGCCACATCTGATGCCAGCAATTCAGTCCTTCAAACAAATGACATGTTTGATAAAGAAATCTTTTAAAATTCATTATGCACTTTGGCTTTTGTCTTTCCTTTTAATACAGCATCTGTTGCAGCCTGGATACATTCCTTGATCGTTTCTGAGTCTGCAATTATTTTTATGCCTGCCCAGTGTCCCGGAGATGTGAAATGGAGCTGCCATGCTATGCTGCTGAGCCCTGAAACTCTACACAGACATTCAATTTAATCTCTTGGAACAGACTGCATTAAAGTAGTGTCATCAGTGCACACTTGTGATAAAAAGACGACATGAAGAAAGACAGTGAACTAAAAGGCCCTGCTTTTTTTTTTTTTTTTTTTTCCCTAGGAAGAAAATAGGATATCTGTCCCTTCATTTGTTTCATGGCTTCCTTGCATAGCCATTTAAATTCAGCAGAAGGCTCCAAGTGTCTAAACTTTATTCTGAGCTTTTTTTTTTTCCCCAGTGCTGGAAAGGAATACAGTTAAGTGTCCCAGGGGGAATTTTATAGAAAATGCTATGTGCAATGTTAATGACTTGGGATGGGATTGTACGTTTTTCCATAGAGAGTCAGTAGGGAAACAAACACAGAACTCGATGAGCAGTGTTCTGCAGGGATCCACTGCTCTGTGGCTCCAAAGGCTGGCAGAAGGATAATGAGGGCTTTAACCTGAAGTGCCCCCTTGTGCCTTCATTCTGCTCCATGCCAGAGCTCTCTGAATATCTGGAGCTGGAAGAAATGACAAACTTCTTGGGTGCCACAAGAGATTGCATCAGCATTACTGATCCTTACTCGGCTCGTTACTGAAAATGCATCAAGCAGCTATTTGGGTCAGACTGCTAAATTTGTAGACACGGAGTGTCAAGAAGCCTTTTTGTCAACTTGGTACCGTTTAGTGTTATTTGTCTTCAAGTTCAAAGCAATCCTGGCCTCAGACTTGTGATATTTTCTGCCCTTTCCCCTTTCTGTTGGCTCAGACCTCTTCTCTTTGAGGTCAACATCAAAATAAAGATGTATGTTTCCTCAGCCTGACCACGGCTCTGACTCTTTAGATCAGCAATCCTATAGTCCATATGTCTTCCCATCTGTCAACTGGCATTTGAAGCCAGCTTGCTCCTCTATTCTTTCAGACAAGTGTGAGAATCAGGAGTTTCTTTAATGACGGTTTCAGGCCTTAAAGCGTTTGCTAAGATACTACCTATTAACATCCCTTGATGGCACCTTGAATAGAGATCAAAAGCGGCTGAGTTCACTCCACAAATCTGATTCTGTCAGTCAGTTTAGGGCATTGAGAGAGGGGTGGGGAGGGCTCCGGAGGGCACCGCGCTCCCGCAGTTAGGGGGACAGGCTTGGGAAGTCCGAGCCCTGGCTCCCGAGAGACGAGCACAGCAAACAAGCGCTGCTGCATCCCTCCAGTGCTGCCTGTGCTGCAGCTGCCTGGGCTCCTCGCCTTCCAAAAGCAGACCTGAGCAGCGGCCGTGGTGCCTTTGCTCGGGGCCCTGGTGGCAGCCTTTATGGTCTGGGCTGTGGTTTGGACAAGCCCTTGTTGGTACTGCGCTAGAACCTGCCTCTCTGCCTTTGACTGAGAGATTATAACAAACCTGCTAGTCACATAAGCAAAAATCTGATCATACAAAATAGTCTTCTCATTAACAATTACCACCAGGCTGCAATTTGTCTCTTATCCTTTGGAGAGCTGCTAATAATGGGGATCTGTTTGCTGCTCCACCACTGGGACTGCATGAAAGGCAATTTGGAGAGATGTTGCCTCATGGCATGATCACAGCAAGGTGGCCAGTCTTTCTGGGGACACACTTTGACTTCCAGACTCACCTATTCTTCACGCTTGTCAGGAATAATGCAAAGCCCTTGGAATATTTGGGACTGTGTTTGCTCTGGTGGTGCATTTCTCCAAGTGTCTATCATAGAGGAATTAGAGGGAAGCTGTGGACATTATTTCAAGCCCAAAGCCTAAAACTCAAGGCCTTGTTGGCTGGGGGGAGGCTGGAAAATGCAGGGTGCTCACCGTGGGAAGGGTGGTGGAAGGCATTCCCCAGGGACCCTTCACAGCCAGTGCTAACACAAGTTGCTGTTTGTTTATGGGACCCAAATGTCTGAGAAGACCTGAAAAGTGCCAGGATGTGGCTGAGTGCCGGAGGATGGTGTCACACCATTGACTGTCAAGTAAAACTTGACTTGCTGGAGTCAAGGACACCATATGTCCTTAAATTTGTGCTGAAGCCTGTTGAAGTGTGAGCATGAACCTGACGTCCAGACACAGTCTTTCTTTGGCCTCAGTGTCATTAACTGCAGTCATAATGTAATTTCTGCTCCCTGAACAAAACCAGCTGCTCTGGCTGCCTGCTCTGGAGCCTTCACTGCTTTCAAATCAGGTGGTTAGTTGAAACGTGGGGCATGTAGATTGTTTCTTTTTAGGATGGAAAACAGAAATTACTTTGATGCGGTTTTATGTCTTCACTCAGAAGATGCACCAGCTCCTGGATGCTGCAGTCAGCAAAACTCCAAAAGTCATTTTGTGTTCCCACTGCAAGCCTCTTTCAGCCCCCTCAAAAGTGATCTCTATCTGAGACTGTCATTGGGCTTATTTAAATGCATTTGGCTTTGTGCTCTTATTCTCTGCCTGTACTCTTGGTAACCCACTGTTTTTCTTTAACAACCCCCACTCAGTCTATTTTGTCTCTCTTTTATGTGATGATACTCAGCCAAATTTGTCTTCATCACAGTCATTTTTAGTGTGAATCCATATCTGCCTTTTTAGGGGGTAGTGGCAATGGTGATGTAACTTGTGGTTGCAGCAGAAGCTGCTATTGAGTTGGACAAAATAGGATGAATGCTGTATAAAAGCCTTCAGAGAGCTGTGAAATCTCCATCCTCTCTTCCTTGTTCTCCTGGGAACACTTGCACAAAGAGTATTTTTAATGTGAAGCAAAAAGGATTCTGACGAATACTCATTAACATTTTGTTTCTGCGAAGATACATGATTATCACAAGGCTGCAAGGGACATGTATTCAGTAAAGCTCTTAGATGTATGCTTAGTTTTATGTATATGCTTAAATCTTCCTGATGGCCCCTGCTTTACTGAATAGACTTATTAACCAAGACAAAACCAGGTATTTGATGGAGCTGATTTGTACTGATCAGGTATGATGCAGGTCTCCAAACTCACTCCGTAATAATGTGAGCAGTGAATACCCTCATACAAGTGTTGCAGTGGATTGGTTGAATTGCACACCCACAAATTATTTGTATCATGATTATCAACAGCAAACCGTAGGAGCAGAATTCAGCCAGAGAGCTTGGAAGGGGAAGGAAGAGACATCAGAGCCATCGTATGCTGAATCTTGTTTGCTTCATGTGCCTTTGTAGTGGGAGGCCAGATGGAAAACATCCGGGGAAGGTATTGCTTCTCCATTGCCACTTTGGAAGCTTCAGTGCCATGAATAAAGATCTGATATGGGCTGCAGTCTTTGTCAGACACTGGCTATATCCCTCAGGGCAAATGCAGGCAGCCCCATTTCCTGTGCCTGTTCCGAGCTGGTTAAACCCAGAACAGCCTTTGTCAGGAAGAGTTAATGTAGTAGCATGGTGGTGAGTCTCAGCTACTTATCTTGTCTGAAGGCAGGAGAAAGCGTGTCTGTCTGTGCCCCTTCCTGCAGACATGCCGCGGGTATGTTCGTCTGCTCTCAACGCCCTGTGGAAGGTGGAGTGCTGGGCTGGCTTGGCTGTGTCATTAGACTCTGCCCTAGATTCACTTACGAGTGAACATTTCCCATTTGTGCAAAAGAGGAACACGTTTTGGCGGGCACAATACGCAGCAGAAGTAAGCAGACATGACAGAAGGGTTTCCAGGCTTGCTGGAGTTCTCATATCTTGTCACAGGGGGAACCATACACTCATTTTTCATGAGGTCCCCATTCTTCCAGTGGTCGTAATCCACTTTTTGTGGATTTCCATATGAAACATTTGGTTCCTTTTAGCAGTTGTTTGGGTGGAATAATGAAGTCTAAGAGTTGGAAACAAACAAAAATCTTCCCCCCCCAAAAAAAGATTGCATGGTCCTAGCTATTTCTTTTGTGAAAATGAAATGTTCTGAAGATGTTTTGTATAGCTGAGTGTCATTTTGAGTCACTTGAAGCACACAGAAGCTTTGACACGATGTCACTGGGAACTGCAGTGTCTGTCACTGTGCAATGCATGGTTTGCTAAGAGGTTCATTAATGTAGTACTTCCAAAGACTGCTGCATCCTCAGGGTGTGATCCAGTGCAGACCCAAAAGCCCAAGTGTCCCTCCTGGTAATGAGAAGCCCCAGGTTCCAGTTCTTAATTACAGGATTTTCTGTTTTACATAGAGGAGCAGAGGTGTGGCTCAAGGACGTCCTTGGCCTGAGTGTTGAGGTGCTGCAGCCAAACCATCTCAGTGGTGATTCGGTGCTGGTTCTGTACTCCGGGGCAGGAGGGCAGCAGTCAGTCCCACTGCCCAGACACAAACTCTAATTCAACCGGGCCTCTTGTCCCTGCAGGGCAGGGTGAGCAACTTCAGAATATGACAAGTACTTAGTTATTGTCACTAAAAATCAGTCACCCAAGAAGAGCACTGTTTTCTTCAGACTAACGGGCCAAAAGCATCCTGGTTTAATTTCAGGAGCGCCAGGGGTGTCACACTGCTGTTTTTTACATCACCATACATTTTGACTGTGCTGCGACAACAGGTTACTTGTTGTGTGTATGTAATTGGTTTTTTTTTTTTTATTATTGGTTGATGGAAAGATAGCTGTGTAATTAATGGACTGGGTAATTTGTTCTAACCATAAGCCATATTGTGACATGATCGTTAAACAGAATTCTACCTTTGCAGAAGAAGAAACGCTTGCATTAAAGTCTGTTAGCATAATAGAACTCAGGGTTTCTGAGAAAGCTGTGCTTGACCTTGGGTGAAGACTGGAGACGATGGCACCTGTTAGCATGAACCAAATGAAGATGGTGTACCACTGCTATTTATATGACAGAGGTCGAGCATTATAAACGTGTCACTTCTTGCATTAACACATCTTCGAAGTGCACAGCGCTGGTGTAAAAGATATGGAACTACAAATGGTTAAATTCCACCCAGCATTTAACATAAGTGCTCTTTCTCAGCACGTAAGTAATGTGAATGTTATGTTGCACATATACTTAGAGCTTCATTTACCCTCATCTTCTTTTCATTATTTGCAGGAGGTCTTGTTCTCTGATGGTGTCCTGAAAAATACAAAGTGGATATTACTCTTATCTCCGCTGCTGATATTTACTGCTGATAAATAGACTCAGTAAAACGGGAACAAATGTTTGTTTCATAATCCTCCTGCAACTGCTGCCTTCATTATATATGAAGAACACAGAGATTAAGTCTGCCATTTGCCAACAGCATGTTTCCATTTTCCGTTTATATAGTACTCACAAGCAACTGTATATTAATATTAACCTGCACCTGGGCTGAAATATATTTTTTTCCTTCTTGGGTAAGATATGAGGATTAATTATTGATGTACTCTAGTCTTTCAGCCTGACTGGGATTGCCATTTTTTTCTCCCATGCTGTAGTATCTTAAGTACATTTTCTCCTCGATGAAGGTGAAGTTCGTACACTCAATTTGCAGTGAATTGATCTTTGCCTCCTTAGAAGTTTTATAGTTAAATTTTTTTTGTGTGTGCACGTGGGTAAAGTCCATTTTCTGAAAATGGATTTCTTTTTATCACAATATGTTATTAGACCACATCTTAAGAGTTAAAGTTTTATCGTAGTTAGATTCTATTTGCAGATAGCGTCATGTGGAGACTGTTTTCAAAAGCATTAACTCAAACCACACGGATGCACAGCTATTTTAGAAGATGAGAATTCACACATGTTTTTTATTATAATGCACATAAAACTGAAGTATAATACAGTAGGCTTGGCAATAAAACAGAGTAGTCAATATATAAATTTTATGCCTGGTTCTTTAGATTAATGAACTGCTTTTCTTGATGAATTGAGGATGAATGAGTAAAACCACAATGATATGATTAGATACTAAATCAATTGTTTTCTGGCAAATCAGAAATTATGTATCTAGTTCAGGTTTTGTTTGTGGTGTGTTTTTTTTTTTTTTTTTTTTTTTTTTTGGTTTTTTTGGGGGGGGGGGGGGGGGGTTGGGTTGTTTTTTTTTTTTTTTGTCCATGGGACAACTTGATAACCTTCTTGTGCTAGCCAAACCACTAAAGAAAAATTGTCAGTCTCTTCAAGTTCCCTATTGTTCCCAGAAAATCACTTCCTTAAGATATATCCATATGTTGAGGGTCTCAGTAGTACTTTGTGGGAAACAAAGTTATGGATTAAATTCGTTTAGTCTGTAACGCCACTGAAGCTGGATTCAGCTGGCACAAATACGTCTTGATGCTGTTACAGCAGGAGGGAGTCTGGCTTTGCCGTCTCTTTCCTGGCACAAGAAATGGGGAGAGGTCAATAGTCAATAAGGACAGCTGCCGGTGAGATTCCTCAGGGCTGAGATTTCAAGTTGATCCACTTCATACGTTTGGAAGCTCGGATTTGAATTTAGGAATATAAATGAGGTCAGTGATTTTCCAAATGAGGTGAACAGCCAGACGACCTCCTTCTGTAGAGCGGGCCCCATATGTGTTTGTGGCAGAGAGAGACCTTTTCAATCCTAGAGGAGCTGGGAAGAAAAAAAATACAGATGGGAAGCTGCCACAAGCCAGACAAGCCTCCAGAGGCTGGCAGGGAAGGAGTTAATCAGCCCCTTGGCAGCAGCTAGGGCAAGGCACCAGGTAGTGATGGGCTGGGAGCAAGGAGCTGACTGCTCTGGGCTGGGGTCCCTGTAAAAGACTCGCAGCAGAAGGGTCTCTTGGAGAGGTAGCTTTGGCTCAGTCTGTTGTTACAGATTTTGGTGAGAGAAACTCTTGATGTGTGCTTTTCTCCAGAGTCATGACAGTGCTTGCAAAAGAGGTGCAGCTTTTGCAATGAGAGTCTCCCTTCTCCAGGGTGGGAGCAGAGTGGTGGTGGTCCCTGAGCTCTGTGCCATCCAAAGGTGCTGCGATTCCCGGCTGCAAGGGCAGATTGGCTGCCGTGGGTGATGGACCATGGAGCCCTGCCAGAGGCAGCTGAGATAAACTCTCCCATGCGAAAAGATGCTTGTCCCGCTCCTCCGTTCCCTTACCACCTTCTGCAGTTGCTGGGTCAGTGCTGAAGTGCCGTGGGTCGCTCCGGGAGTGAGAGGTTCCTGGAGGGTGGAGGGCCAGCGGCACCGTGTCCCCAGGGAAGCTCTGGGGCGGGGGTACAGCCCTGCCATACAAAGGGTCAGCTGCTGTGAAGGATGGGAACACCCGCATTTAAGGCATAAGGGTTAAATCTGATGGAGATGGTGAGCCCTCCGAGGTGGAAGGAGCGGCTGCTGGAGAGGTGGCTGGAAAATGCCGAGTGTGGTGAGACTTTTGCCAGGGCTCTGGGACAGTTATGTTCTTGTGGCAGGAGGGACAGGACCGCCAGGGCAGCCCAGGGTGTTACAGTGTGTGCAGCTGTGTTGGGGCTCACATCGGTGGGCGCTGACATGGAAGGAGAAAGAAAACCAGTGGTGGAATTGAAGAAGGTGGCAGCACTGACGCGGTGGTGAGCTGGAGAGTGCAAGCTGCAGGCGTGTCTCAGATGGACTGGAAGAAAGGGAAGGAGACATGCGGCGTGCAGAAAAAATTAATGAATAAATAATAATAAAAAAAAAAATTAAAAGCTCAGTCAAAGAGGTCAGAACCTGAAATGAGCCTGCCAGGAGCAGAGGTCCTGTCCCGGGGATCCTTTGCGTCCAGAATCTGCCATGGCATGCACAGACCTCTGTCTGGTCCCTTTTCTTCCTTGGTAGCGTCTTCCCCCTCCCCCTCCTCCTTTGTCAGGCAACTCGTTAACACTTATTAGCAAGCATCTTCAAAAGGCCAGGAGGGGGGAAAGGATGGGAGAGGAGCTGAGATGGCTAAAGGAAATGATTAGGAGATTCCTTTTCCTTTCTGCCTATTCAGGCTTTAATGGCCAGCCCTTGCTCTGTCTGTGCCCTGCATTGTTATCCAGCCCTGCCCTGGGACCGCAGCACCGCGGCTACCCCCGGCACTGATCCGCTCTGACATCTGGGGCACTGCAAGTGCCCACAGCCGCTAACCTTTCTCATGCTGGGGTGCTCGCTGGGGTTTACTCTTCCTGCTGCCCTTGGCATTGATGCTAGTGCTGTGCCAGCACTGGTTTAGTCTCCTGCTGGTTCACCCCTCCAAGTGCTCCTTCTTAATCGGTGTCATCAGTGCTGGGCTGCCTGGCTGAATGTGCCCTTGTGTGATCCTGCCTGGAGACTGATCTCTATTTATGTCTAAACGTGGCTCGTAAATCCCGGGTATCCAACGCCAAGGACCAAGAATCTGCTGGGCAGCAAACTGGCTGGTTTAGTGGACAGGATTGTGCTTGCCTGAGGTGGAGGGAAGAGGGTTGAATAAAGGTGACAGAATTTGGCCCATAGCTTTCTATTTCTGCCCTATAGTCCCAGTTGCAAAGCATGTTCAGTTCCCCTTGAGCTAGTTATGTAGAGCTGAGACCTAAACCATCCAGGAAGATGGCAGCGCTCCTGTTGGTGTTGGGAGGAGTGCACTGGAGCAGCAGAGCCTGTTCTTGTTGTGGACTGTGGTTATATGTGTTCTGCTCTATCCATCAGAGTCATCACCCTTTCCAAGTCGCCGTACAGGAGCAGATCCTGGGGTGGTTTTTATGTTTTAGTGAAATACACAGCGTAGGACTGGTCTATCAAAAGACTCCTCTAACTTGGTAATGACAACCATCCCTCCTCTCCTCCCACCCAGCGGACACAAATTGGGAAATTTCCAGAAGTTGATGGAGTTCTGCATCTACCAAGGATTCTGTAGGCATAAAATACCAGTCTATGTTGTCTTCCTAGAAAGCTCCTGTCTTTTCCTGCAGGAACAGCACCTTGGTGTCGAGAGAGCAGCACATGCCTGAGCAAGCAGGTGACCTTCAGTGCAAAGTTCCTGCTCTGCAGAAGGGAAGAAAGGTTTCATGGATTTCCTGTGCCTAGTGGATGATCTTTAAGTGGGAGTGTATGTGTGTAACTGCGTGTACAGGGCAAAGCCTTTTATCCCAGGAATGGGTACTGTGGGACAGAGATTTAAAATGTGAGTAACTTTATCACAGTATCTGTGTGTGGGTCATGGGCTGGAGTTAAAGGTGTAGGATGCTTCCTGAAGTCAGATCGGGCTCTGAAAGGGAGTGTTACATCTGCTCTGGGCCTTGTTCCAGACCTGGCATCTCTGCTGGGCTTCTTCAGTATCTCCTGCTGACCTACTGCAGGTCCGTGTTTAACATGGCTCTGTGGCCACCTACAGTACCTGGAAAAAGGTTTTGACAGGGCTGGTTACACAGGGGATACATGTGATTGTTCGTGATATAAAGTCATTTGCTCCAGAAGGTGTTCTGAGGGCTCCGGCTCACTCCTTGGGGATGTAAAGTCTTTGGGTAGTGACTGTGTGGAGACAAATAGAGGCTTGCTGAATCAGGGGTTGTTGTACTGTTGAGCCCAAGCTGCAAGTGGAATTTACTCAGTTTGTTGATATTTGTGTCAGCATCAAAGACGAGTACAAATTGGAAATGAAAGGGGTAGGGGGGAGGGAGTAAGAGATTTAGTTAGTTCAGGTTTTTAGCTTGTAAGATGTACCATGGGTAAGGTGGAGAAAAACCAGACTGAAGAGCTGCTGCTGGCTGTATGGGAGTGAGTATTCCTGCTCGTATTCCTGCTCCGAGTGCCGGGAGCCTGAGTTCACACCAGCTCCTACAAGGCTTCTTCTTTCAACAACTTATTATTACAGTCTGCCGAGAGTGTGAGCGAGTCTCCTCTGTGTCAATAGCTGAGGGTTTAACTTTAAACAAGGGGGAAAAGTGGATTTTCAGATGAATACTGGAAATTTGGAAATATGCACGGGGAAAAAAAAAAAAAAAAAACCACAGAGAAGAATTGGTGAGCTGGAAAAACCAGAGAAATATTGTTATTTTTTAGTGTTTTTCATGGTACTTATTCCATGCAACATTTTGGAAAGTATTTGGCAAATGCATAGAAGTAATCTGTAGGACACTCTGTAGTCAGATGCCATAACTTAGATTAATTTACTGCCTTCAGAAATAGCTGCAAACAAATGCACTGATTTATGTGTAAGTTTATAATTTGTCTGGGGAAAGAGTTATAACTGTAGAACAGAAAATATTTAGGACAGACATTTCAAAAATTTTACAGCTTCTTAGTAAGAGAAGGGGGTAAATTTCAATTATGCATTTTATTAACATCTCCTTTTTAGCTCTGTGAAATGGTAACAGTGTTAAAATCCCCCCCTGGGAAATAATGTCACATGGCTCCCGCTGATAGAACTCGAGGAGTTAGGAAATGCTGGTGGAGTTAACCAGTTGTTAATCAGTTGCTCATTTGCAGCCAAGTCTTGCTCTAGCTGTACTGGAGATAATCAGATGATAATTTTGACTTGGAGGCGGGTCTGTTGTGAACTTGGTGTGTTACCAAGGTCTGTAAGGAGTGATTTCCTTGCTGTGCCAAGATGAGGCGGTGGTGTGACGTGGTGGCAGGTCAGTGTGTTGTGGGGCGTGCGTGGGGCAGGAGCAGCGGGACCAGGCACTGATGGCTCCTGGCTGCTGCTGGCTGTTCTGGGGGAGCCCCTGGGCAGGCTGGGGGAGATGGTGCCCCAGCACAAAGTGAGGGGCTGCTGGGCCCAAATGCTCCTGTATCCTGTGGGGTCTGGCCGTGGCCTTGCCCTGCCGGGCTGGAGAGTGCCCGCGGTGACACACCTGATGGGGTCTGGGACAACTTCCCTCAGACAGGGTGGGCAGTGTGGGGGGACTGTGGGGCTCTCAGCCGCTGAGGTCCCAAAGGCTCTGAGGTTCAGCGTTTCTGTGCCGGGCTGCTGGCAGGGCACCTGGGAAATACCAGGAGCACCAGGGCTGGATGGATGTAAAGCTGCTCTGGATATTCCTGCAGAAGTGAGTGAGTCCCACAGGATTTGTTGTGAAGCCTCTTCCCTGCAGCTCAATGACTGAAAGCTGCTTCATTACTCTCCTTTCTCCTGCTGCTTGTGGTGGAGGCACCTGGTGTTGGTTCCCTGCGCCTCCTTATCCTTGAAGCATGAACTCCATGGAGCAACTGGCAGCTGTAGTGACTAGCTCAGCTCCTTGTCTTCCTGTAAATACTAGTTTTCTCCCCGTGGAAAAGGAGTTTTGGTGATATAATCCCGATGAATGAAGGGGTTTTCTTAATTAAAGTAATAATCTGAAAGTTGTCATTGGTAAGTGTGTAAACAAGCTGATTGCAGTAGGCGCATGAATAGCTCTAATGAGCACGTGTGGGCACTGAATTAACCATGGTTCACAAGCCATGCATGGCTATAAGGTTATTCACAAATAACCACTTTCCCCATTTGCTTGACTTTGCCTGCCACCCCAAAAACCTTGTCTTTTCAGTGTCACACAGCAAAAAGGAACCTGCATCTTTGACAGGAGGAGAGCTTTGGAGGCAGTCACTGCTCTCAGAGTGGCTGGGGAGGCTGGCTGTGCTCATGGTATTTTTTTCCCCCAAAGTGAAGTGCAGCCTGGTGGGCAGAGCAAGTGTTCAGCATTGGCCTCTCTTGCTGGTGAGTTGTTCCAGGGCCCTTGGAGGAGGCACTCCCGTGCTGGATGTGATGGAGTGCCCTGTCTGTGAAATGGGAGAACAATGGCTCTGCGAGGCTTTGTGTTGTTAACGAGCTCCTCAGAGGAAGGGCCCTACAGAAGTGCAAATCATCTTCTTGACTTGCTGTTAATTATTGATATATTTATTCACTGCAATAAGCAGGAGGGCAGTGGCAGGGTGATGGTAGGCTCAGCTGATCTGTGTGTGGGTGGAAGGACACTGACTTTGTGAGACTTTCCCGAGGAGGTGCCTGCTGGACTCTCTGCTCTGCTGTGCTGGTGGGGCTCTGGAGGGAGTCTTCCCTTTCCAGCCCTAGGAACATCACCATGATTTGATTTAAAAGAGCCTGTGTGTGTACCTTCCGTCTATTGGAAGAGAAATAAAGTTTGATTGCTAAATGTCGTCTGAGTGATCCTGTCTGCAGTCTAAAACAGCAAAGGAAGGCACAGGAGGTAGTTTAACTTGCAGAGAGTAAAGTACAGTTGTTGTTTCAAGTTTTCTTGTTTTTCACTTTTTGCATTTTGTTCTCACGCAGCTTCAAGTAAACTATGTATATTATTAGAATTGTTTACATTCTTCCTCTCTAGGAGGAGAATGATAATTGATGGTGATGGTCACCAACGAGGTCGAAGAAGTGGCTACCTGTGTAGCCAATCTTGGCCTGTCTGTAAATTTGTGTATATATGGAATCAAAAAAATAAAGTAGAAGCTTTTCCTGCTTGACCTCCTGCTGGCCTGCGTCGTCCTTTCGTGCTCCTAACAGCAGCCACAAGTGTGACCCTCCGTCACAGTACAGCTTCTTTCCCGATCCAGAAGAGATCAGGGTTTGCGTTGTTGTGTACTCATGACTTCTGTTTTAGTAGCAACTCATCCTTCTTCGCTGTCATTTCAAGATACCAGGTTGTGAAGAGGAATTTCAGCCTCCTGTTAACCCCTGTGTTGCTGCAAATAGCCTCCTTCTTTTTGAGTGCCCAGATCTTGTAGAGATTTAAGGTGGAGGGGAGACGTAGAATCAGGGACACCAAAGACAACTGGTTTTTCTTTAAAAAGTGATTTGCATCATGAATTAAACTATCAAAAAATTGGATATTTGTGTGTCTGCTTCCACCCTGAAACTGTGATGTTAATGTTTCTCTCTTGGCATAACAATAAATGGTCCAAGAGGCTGTTTTTAGAAGATGGCTTTTAGGGGAACCACTACATTCATTGTGTATCATCTTGTCCTGTAAATTCATACATGTCATGCTACTGACATGGGCTTTATGCTCTTCTGGATCTGCATGATCATTAAACAGACAAATGAACCACCAGGGTAACTGTGGCTCTGAAGATATTTGTGTTTACCAATGTCTGCTTTTGTGTGCACAAACTCAGGAAGGAGGTTTCTGCAGGGCGCAGTGTGTTCCTTCCACAGCTGGCACTGAAAGTGTGTGTGCATGTCCCATGTGCTCACCCTGTCTCGTGTCCCTTGGGATCCTACGTCCATTCCCTGGCGAGTATCTAAAGCAGCACCCTAGTGCTGCTGATGATCTCATTACAGGATGAGTTCTGCTCTTCTTCCTACTGAATTCTCTTGAAAGAAAAAGACTAAAACAGCAAAACAAATTCAAGCTCAGGTAGGGTCTTTACAACAGACCTGAGTGTCCTGTGCGCACGCAGTCACTTCCATACATATTTGAGTTAAAATGGACACTCCCAGGTGGAATTTCTGCGCTGGTGTCTGATGTGTCTGGCTCACTTCCCTTTCCTGACAAAGGGAGGGTAATGCTGCCCTGCTCTCCAGGAAGCTCTCTCTGGTTCAATTCACACAAGTTCAAGCTGGCTTTAGGGAGCAAGATGTGTGCTAAGCTTGTTGTCCACTGCCCTGCAGGAGCTGGACTACAGGAACCATGGGGAATTACAACCTTCAGGTGTATTTCTTCTGTCAAGCAGCCCGAGGTTTGCTTGGAGATCTTTGGTTTCAAGGTTTGGCAGGAACTGTCATTTCACATTGCTAGCAAAGAGTCTGAATATATGCCATATAATTAACACCAGGAAATTCTGACTCTTGAGGCTATAGGGTTAAACAAATATATGTCCCCATTAAACTTGAATAATAATTTTCCTCATTAGGAAAAGAAAATTCTTGATGTGCTTAATGGATGGAGAGAGTATTAACTCCTACAGTTCCTTGTGAACCTTATGTTAGTTACACTTTCCTTTTTGAGTGTTAATTTTTCTGCTGTAAGATACTTTACACCTCCAAGTTTGTCTCTTGTTTATTCTGTATGAGTTGTCTTTTGTTTCCTTGATTATTGATGTGCCTGGATCCTTTGGAGTCTTAAAATTTATGCTTTGTTTATGGCTGATGCATACTTTAAAATATTATGCAGCACAGAACAAAGGCAAGTCTTTAAAAACCCTTGTTGGAAAACAGTGAAGGAGAATAGGTGAAGTATAGATAAATTAAATAGGCAAAAGCCTGCAAGCCGAATAGTTCACTGATTGTGGCATGAGCAAGCCTTACCCCGTGAGCTGTGGCTCTGGAATGGTGTTCCCCAAACGCTGCTGTACGTTGAAGAGAGCAGCTATTGTCTGGAATCATAATTCTGGCAGAACTGATTGCTCCCTTCGTGCTGGACACTGCTGGAAATAAGTGAGCTCCAGCCTCTCCAGCCCTTTCCTCCGTGTCCTCTTTCTTGCTGAGCACTGACCACGCACTCCACATTGCAGTTGCTGTAGAAATGGGAGATACATCACCTCCATGTTTGAGATTGTCCTGGAGAATTCTTCCTCACTCCAGGCATCCTTATGTGTTGTTCTTTTGAATACTGTGAGTCTGGCTTCTTGGGAACTTCTGGCACTGTGAAGTCAATAATCCTTTGCTGGTCGTGCTGTTGTCAAAATAATTATTCCAAGTGTTGGCTCCATATGATGCAATTAAACTATTGATTAGTACAGTTTGGTCCAACCAAGGACAAAAATGTGGTCCTTTGCACAGATTTCCTAGAACTGAGAGACTGATTTTTCTTTGAGATTGCCCTATGAAACAAAAGGAACAGATTTAATTCAGTAATTGACTTTGGTAAATGGAGCACAGAGATTATTTGATTCTGTTGTAGGCAAATAGGACATTTTTCTTCATTGTTACTTTCATTCTGGACCCTTTATAGCAAACATCTGGATGTTTCTGGCTATGCATTCCTTCAACTTGGCAGTTAAAAAATTCTAGAGAGGATTTGAAGTTGGGGGCCCATGAGGTGAGAGGGGAAACCCAAGGTATTGATGACCCACTTAAGAAATGAGATTTGCTTATGGAACAGCAACATGTGTGAAGCAGCTCTAGCTGGGAACAGGTCTAGGCATGGAAAAGACTAAGAGTAGTCGCAGACTATGTAATAATACTTTTCAAGGCAGAAATAATAATTTATAATTCACGCAGCTGTATAAGCTCTTAGCAGAGTCAATTATGGAACATTTTATTTTGTGGATCACCTGAGAATAGTCTATCTTCCCAAATTTTGCAGAGAAGAGATGCAAGAAGTCTGGGAAATGCTTCTAAGCAAGGAGGTTTCCAATAGCAAATAGTACACCAATGATGTCAGCCCAAGACAGGAAATCAGCATTTTGGCTCCTGCATCCTCCATGGCTCAGCCTCTTTCCTGTATGTGGGAGTGTGCATGTGTGTGGAACAGTATAAATAATCACACACCAGCGTGTTTCATGTGGTGAGGGACTGCCTTGGAGCCACTGGCTTCTGGGATGAGTAGGTGCTTAGCATAAACACACTTTCTGTGCTCTTAAAAAAGCTGAGGAACCTGTTTTTCACCTGTGTCCCGTGGAAAGATCCTGAGACCCAAGATGTTTCATATGCTGCGGCAGGATACAAGAAATTACACTTTTTTTTACTTGGTTTTTATTTTTTTTTCAAAGTAACATGTTTTTGTTGACTTTACTGTCTGTTACCTGGGCAAATTAATCTCTGTTTTTGTCAGGTGTTTTGTGCAAGACTTCTGTTGCAGCACACCAAGCATTTAGATTTCTGCCTATATTTTTGTTGGCCTGGTTTCCACTTTAGCAAATTCACAGCTTGTGAGCTATTGCTGGAAATTTCAAATGTGCAAAACATTAGGGAAACATTAGGCACAGCCATCCTCTTAATTTGTGCCCTGTCTTCGCTCCTAATAGTGTGTAACATCTGACTGCAGTAATGCCCAGAGCTCCATCAGCCCCACTCTGCCAGGAGGGGGAATTCCTCCCTTTGGGGTCTGCAGTGGGAACCAAATGGGATGGGGCCAGGGAGATCCCTGCACTGGGGGAGAGAGGGACTGACTCGGTCACACGGCACATCAGTGGCAGAACAAGGAACAGAATTAGGTTTCTGCTAGGATATTTAGTCACATCTAAACTAATTTTTCACGGTGCCTCAAGGCAGTCTAGGTGACTTCTTCCAGTACTTTTTTTGTCCCATTTTATTATGAGCCTGTGGATGAATTAACTGGTACCTGCTAATTAGTGAAAGCAGATGAGGACAAATCCTGCTCAGGCTCACCTCAGCTTGCCTGGGGTAAACTTAATGCTGACCATGACTCTTCCTTGTTTCCACTACCCAGTTAGCTGTTGTGCCAATCTTGATTAACTTGGTAGTTTAAAAACTGAATTCAATTAATTTCATCATACAGACAAGCCCTCTGGCCATGCGAGTTTGCAGGGAGAGGCACAGAAATTAGACTTGGATCAGTACCTGCATTTCTCTGGAGTCATTGAAATCCTACCATTAGTTCATAACCGGAAAGTACAAAAATAAAGCTAATAATTATGGCAAAAGAAATCTCACTACTGTGTTTCACAGAATGCCATGACAGGCAAAACCATGCTTGGAAAAGAAATACTGAGTTTCTGATATGAAAGATCCTCTTCTACACATGCAGCAGATTAGTAATGACAAACAGATTTTCCGATGGATATTGATTTAGGAAAAATAAGATGGATTAATACAGGCATTCACCTTCCCTGTCAGTTTAATATCAAGATAATTTTATTGGATTGTTCAATGTCGTAAATTCCTCTTTTCCTTAATACATATTTGCAAAAAGTAGGCAATATTGTAATACAGTAATTAGCCACATTTGCCTTTACTATGTGTGAATAAGATTAATATACTAGAGTGTTCAACCTAATTGATCTATTATGTGATAGGGACTCACAACCAGACTGCAAATTACAGTTTAACCCCCCAAAGGGCTAGACTTGTTTAGAAAATGTGTGAGTCTTTAAGAGATAAAATTAATAGAACTGACGTTGACCTAAATATTCAGTGTTATTAATTGTATCAGTGGATTGTGCTGCTTTTATGTGCAACTAGGAAGGCAGTGTTTGGAAAGGAGCAGGTTTATGACAGCAGTGGGAAGGGTGGCTAACAGAAAACATGACAATTATTGCAAGCCAGGTTTCCTGGTTAAAAAAGTGATTGTCACAGGCCCTTAAAATTGCTATTCCATGTGGTTGTGATTAAATAAATCATCCGTGCAGCGCGTTTGGAACATAATGGCTCTGTGGGAAAAAAAATGTAAATCAGGTTTTTGTATTAATGAAAACAGTTTAATATGGTTTTAATGACCCATTTTTCAGTCTTCACCAGAAAGTAATTACCAGTTAGATAGTTAGTGCTGTGGGCTTTGTTCTGGCTCTCAGAACTCCTTCAGCCGGTCACCCGGGGGAGTCAGCCCTGGGCCAGTGACCAGCAGTGCCAGGCTCTCCTCTGCTGCAGCTCCTGCCGTCTGCTGCTGGGGCGTGGGGAGCCTCTGGGCTGTGCCTCCCAGCTCCCCATCCTCTGCTGGAAGGCCGGGGGTGATCCACGGCGAGAGCCCTGCAGAGCAGAGGGGAGAGCCGGCGGTGCCCGGTCAGGGACTCACCTCTGGAGGGGCACAGGAACATCTGGGCACGGTGCCGTGGGAGGGGACGCAGTGCCCACAGCTGGACCTGGGCACCCTGAGGGAGGAGGCTGCCCAAAGGTCTACTGGCAGTATGGACAGGTTCAAATGACCCCATCGCCAGGAGGGGTGAGAGGAGAAAAGATGCCAGTAACCGAGGAAACAGGGCTTGTATACTGCTGCCAAACCCCTCTCCCCCTCTGCTCGATTATAAAAGTAAAGCTCTGACTAATGACTGAGGTCTTTGTGTGTTTTTAATGTTTGGAAGGGTCCAGCAGCCAGTATTAGGAATGGGATTGTTGGATTAATTTCTGCTGCAATGCTGTCCTGCACTGGTGTTTGCCCTCTAAGAAGGGCAGAGCAGTGGATCCAGACCAGGTGAGGCACCTCCAAGCTGAGTGAAGTCCTGTTGGATGCTCAGGGTTTGCACCTTTTTATGTGGGAGCAGGTGTTTCATAATAAAGGACTTTGATATTCCAAAGATAGGCACAATACAGCCCAATTCCTCAAGACAGGAATACACAGGGTCAAAAAGATCCATCTTCACATTAGTACTGTGTAACATTGGAACAGCTTGTTGAGGAATATGGTGATGTAACTGCCACTGGAAACGTTCTGATACCAAGACAGAATGTCTTCCTCTAGAAACCTGCTGCAGAAGCTCAGATTGTGCCCACCGTGTTGATATTGGATTTGGACAGGTTCTGTGTGCTGCTCTGGGTGACACCCAGGCTGTTGTGATGCTCTCTGGTGTGGTCTGTGAATTCAGAGCTCTTCTTTCTGAGCCTTCTGGCAGAGAGAAGGCCAGTGTTGCCTCCTACTCAAATGGATGTAAAATAATTAAAGTCCAGGTGAAATCTGGAAGTTGCAAAATTTCTGATTTCCAGGTGTTTCTGGGTTAGTGGATTTGAGTGTGCTTGCTGAAGCCTAGACACATCTGACACGTGTCTTGTTTGGAAGCCAAGGCAGGAGTCTTCTAGCCCCTGGCTCTGTCTCTTCCAGTGAAAACCAACAGGTTTGCTGGGCTGTACCCTACCTGGGGTAGCTCAGGCTGTTGAAAAGTTGAAGGTGTGGGTTGATACGAAGTTCTGTGTGACAGCAGCACCTGCATGAGCTGTGCACCTTGTTAGTGCAGCTGGCTGGGCAGGGATGTCAGAGCTGATGGCCTTTTGCTTGTATGTCCAGTGTATTACTGGGGGAATTACTTGGGGGTAAGCTACATTTGGGCTAGGCGTTCCTAGCACTTATTTCAACTTGTGAAATTCATGCTATGAGCGTGATACCAGTCAACGCAGAGGGATGAGACTGTGTTCAGAGTTCCTGATGCTATTGAGGAATAAAGTAGTTGGAGGGCAGTGAGTGAGAACAGAAGGAGATTTTGAGGGAGGTGAGGGTCCTTCAGACTTTATTTATCCATTGTAAAGAAACATATGAAAGTAAACAGAAATCAATTTTCTGAAAACCCCTCCCAGGTCACCTGCAAGGGAAATAATGTGACACTGCTCAATGCCAGGCACTGCAGATTTTTGTCAAGGCATAAAGGATCCTGGTGCTTTATTTTTATTTTTGAAGTGAAAGTGGTTCACAAGGTACACCAAGGAGATGATTCAGTGCTTACAGTTGTGACATGTCAGAGGCTTGTAAGCTCAAAGACAACTGTCTTTATTGTGTTTGCCTTTTCATCTTCCAAACTTTGAGCCCCTGTGTTCCTATCATTTTCCCTTTCCGATGTGAAATAAGGAGCATATTCTAAACAATGGTGCTCTTTTGATACATGCCATAATAAAGAAACACTGACTCGGAGAACAGCAGATCATAGCTGTCCACAAAGAAGTACAGAGAGGTGCAAATCCTTTTGGCATGGCACCACAGCAGTTGTTCCTGCTGGCTGATGGAAAGCCAACAATTATTTTTCTCTTCTAACATAACCAGGACAAAGGAGCTTCCCTTAGCAGCCCATCTCTGCCCTAATTTATGTTGCAGCTTTTTAGGGAAAGGAGCAAAAGTCATTTTAGGAGCTATTGAAAGATATCTTCCTCTTTTGTACCTCCTGTGTGTTTTTGGCAAGTGAAGTGGAATACATTTGCGGGGCACATCAATGGCAGCAGCCTGAAAAGGGTTCTGGAAGGGCCTAATCACGTCCTGAGTGTGGCACAGCTGCTCCGAGCCCCTGCCAAAGGGAAGGTGGGGGGCACAGGGGAGGCTGCTGGCTGTCCTGTGCACAAGGGCAGGTGACACGGCCGGGGCCGAGGGCAGAGTGTTGGATGGTGCCTTGCGCTGGGCTGTTCTGGAGCATCTCTGCTCCCTGCACACACCACGGGCAGCTGAGGACAGCCAGATTTCACCTGGACTTTAATTATTTTACATCCATTTGAGTAGGAGCAACACTGGCCTTCTCTCTGCCAGAAGGCTCAGAAAGAAGAGCTCTGAATTCACAGACCGCACCAGAGACCATCACAACAGCCTGGGTGTCACCCAGAGCAGCACACAGAACCTGTCCAAATCCAATATCAACACGGTGGGCACAATCTGAGCTTCTGCAGCAGGTTTCTAGAGGAAAACATCCTGCCTTGATATCAGAACGTTTCCAGTGGCAGTTACATCAGCATATTCCTCAGCAAGCTGTTCCAATGTATGCACTACTAATGTGAATATGGATCAGGGGACTGTCACCCTTGCTCCTGCGGGCTGAGGTGGGAATCCAGAGGGGCTCTGCTGTCCTGTCTCAACCCAGGGAACTGCTGCATGCTGTCTAGGAGGAGCTTTGTAATTCGGAGCTTTGTTTTGTTTCAAACAGAACATTTGCAGTGGTGTTGTGTGAGTGTGCTGGCAGCTCCCTGCTGAAGGGACTGTGATGGGGGCCTTAAGAGGCAGCACATGTGGAGCAGGAGCTGTTAAAGGACGTTCTGAAGGGGACCTTTCACATGGTTAGTGACACTCCGTGGTGAGACCCCAGCTGCCGGACCCTTCCCAGCCATCCTTCACGGTGGGGCTTGTGCCAGGGCTGTGCTCCTGTGACATGCAGGAAAAGCCAGGGGTGAGTGCTGTGGGCAGTGATGCTCAGAGCTGGAGCAGAAAGGCCAAGCTCAGGGGGTGCCTGCTCTTAATCACTCTGAGGTTTTTTACCGATTGGCCTTTCTGCAGCTAAAAGGTGCCTGGAGGAGATGGGATCTCCTGCGAGCAAAGCCCCGTGTCTTCCCAAGGAGGTTTGCTCTGCTGCTGCCTCCAGGAGCTCGGGGAGTTTCAGTGCAGCTGTGTGGGAGGAGAAGAGGGATTTGTGGTTCAGCTTCTGGGAATTAAAAAGGGTTGAAAGCTTGCCAGCCAAAAATGAGAACCCTCACAAAACTAGTGTGAGATCCAGGCGTCACTTAAGTCAGTGGCACACAGTTTTGCTCTGGATTTGAGTAGCATCAATATTTTATCCCAGCTGTGTGTGGGAAGTGGGAGTTATGTCCTTTGCAGTTTTTGCTACTGAAGCTCTGTAGCTTAAAGGTGTTTGTTCACAGAAAATAAGTGTCACAGCTGCAATGCCAGAGCTCTCAAACTCACATGGTTATCTCCAGATAGCACAAGAAAGCCTGTGAGTATTTGTAGGGGTTGAACTCCCCACGCTCCTTTGTGTGGTCAGGAGACAGTGTGCTCCAGTACAGACTATTCCTTAATTTTAAATGTGCCTTTTCCTCTTGAGGGAAGAATCTGTTTCGTGTCTCCAGGATTGTGTGACCTTTCTGATATGTTGATGAAATGAAAGGTATTAAAAATACTTCTTGCCCATACAGAGAAACCAAATAATTAAAAGGAACCAACTAAAAGGGCATTTATTAATTCTATTAAGGTAACAAGAACTTGCAGAAATGGGGTATGTATAAGGTTAATACATGAGTACACACATGCTAATTTGTATTTTTTTTCTGTAATCTATGATTTTTTAAATTGGGTGCTTTGGTCAGAAGATGGTGCTGTAAATATGTCCAGTTGTCCTTTACACTTCTCTAAGCATCCCTAGTGCAATGTGGTGTTGAACTCTGTAAGCAGAAAGCCCTGAAGATCTGTTGTGCTGCGAGATCTGCCCTGTGTAGCTCTGAGAAGAGGAATGAATTACATGGTTGAGGAGCTGTCAAGCAGTTTCTGGTTCCTCAGATAGAGTCTCCTGGTGGTTTGCTATCACCTGATCCTCCCCAGCAATGAAGATTTGTCCTATCCTTTCCCTTCAATGCCTCCACTCCTCCTCAAAGGGTGTGTTATTTGGGCAAAACCCAGACAACTGGTATCGAGTCTCAGGCACTAAGCTCTTGTACCACCTGAAATAGAGTTCAGTAAAGCTCCTTTTAATAATGTCAGCTCCTGCTGACCTTAGCAGTGAAATGTTATATGTCTTGCATGCTTGAGGTGACTTGGATGTGTACACATTAGGGAAAGCTGGCTGTAGACATGTCTGCAGAAAGCTTTTTGTCTCTAACGTGAGACTCAAACACAGAATCTAATAGGATCTGGTGAGTCTGCTAGTGATTCCTGGAGGATTGCTGGGGAGGTAACAAGCCACTGATGGCCTGCTCTTAGTTGTCTCCAACTGATACAGTCAGTCTTCACTTAATAGACGTTTTCTTGTATCTGGCCAACAGTAAAAAAAATTGTGCAATTTGAATGTCTGGAGAGCAAAATAAACTCCAAAAGAAACTGCAGCTAAATGGTGATGCATTTGTGACAGCAGATAAAGTGCGTGTGCTAACAGAGCACTGCCATGTAATATTCCAGCTTTGCAATGCCAGTAAACAGATGTGGCTTGGAGGTCAAGCTGCTGTCTGTGTTCCCAGGTGCAGGCTGCAGGTGTGGCTGGGCTCTCTCGGCACACCTGCCCTGGCACAGTGTCACCTCTGGCACCTGAGGGATGGGAAAGCTGTCCTGGCCCAGCCCCACGGTGTGGGCTGAGGGGGCATCTGTGGGGTGGGGACTGCACTGGGCAGTGCAGTGTGGCCATTCCTCTCGGGCTTGGTTTTCCCACCTGAGATTCAGGTGGTCGAGAGTCTTTTGCCCTCTGAACGCCCTGAGCCAGACGTGAGAATGAAACGGAGTCTTCAAGGTCTTGTTTTTCAATGTTTCTCATGTTGTTTATTAATTCTTATCTCACAGTGTTCTCTGTGCCCGGCTGAGGTCTGTTCAGCTGCTCGGACACAGGATGACTCCCCTCTCGATGGGAGGTCACTGCCCTCTTATACAGATAATTATGCGTGTCTTATTTACAGTGATGTGCCAATGCCCATAACCTGTACTAACAGGGTCAACTCTGCTCTGACCCAGTCCCCTTAAACTACTTTGTGCCACTGTCACATCAGAAGATGGAGGCCAGGAGAGAAGAAGAAGAAGCCAGGGCACCACCCTAAATCCTTCATCTTGTTCCCCGTTCACCTCCATACTAAGAACCCTAAAACTACAGTTTTTTTCACCCTGTGATACGCTACACTACCGTCTTCACACCTTGGTGAGTTTGAATTCTTCTCTCAGTGTTGGAAGTTTTTTTCCACAGACTAAAGTCAAAGTCTCCCTGGGCTCTGTGCCAGAGAACACCCCTGGAGAGACCCCAGAGCACCCTGGCCAGGATTGAAACCCTCTTGTACAGATCTCAAACCCTCTCAGTCTGGTCCCAGTCCTCTGTGCTGAGGTCTGTGACCTTCCAGGGTGTCCAGAGGAATGCCCTGGACTCCAGCAATTCCCAATGTGGAACCTGTCTGTGTGCTGGGAGAGCAGGGCTGGGGCTCACAGCACTCACTTGGCGTACCTGAGAGCACTGCTGGCCTTGGGACTCCTGCAGAAAGCATCCTTCCGACTATCAGCTCCGGCACTGCCTTTGTGCAAATAAAACGTTAATGACTAGAGTGGAAAATACTTTAAATTCTTTTTGATAACTTCAAAAATGTTTTCGGTAGCAGCCGAGTTGTCAGAAAATATTTACATAAGTGCATCTGTGAACCTCTGCTACGATATCTTAAGATCTGCAGCAGCTTTGTCACTTCCTTACAAATAGCTGTGAGCGATCTATTATGTAAAAAGGTTCAGTTTAATTTACAGGAAGCCTTACATTTTTCTCCAAGTACTGTGTTTAGTTTATCTTGTTGGGTTTTTTTAAACCACTCTGGCTCTTTTTAATGCTTCTCTACAGAAGTCTGAGTGATTTGTAGGGAAATGTAATACCTTTTTATTGGGCGGGCTGGCTGGGGAGGAGGGAAGCGAGAAGTCCTTGTGGGGGTGAGCTGTTCCCAAGGCATTCCTTGGCACTCCTGGGTCCACACCGAGGTGATGCTGGCAGCTGGTTATCTCCAGGATAAAGCTTCCCCCGGGAGTGTCACCATCAGCAATCCAGAGGTGCGTGTTTCACCCCACTGCAGAGCCTGTGGAAGCCTTGGGGATTGAGGAGACTGTGCCTTCACACCTGCAATGGGCAGTTCTGGATCCTCTGCCAGAAAGAGCACCAACCTGGCAAATTCCTGCTCCCTCCAGTGCAGTTATTCTTCAGGTGGTTTATTAGAGTCGAAAACATTTAGCTCTGTGTGGTGACTTTGGAAAAAAGTTGTAGGCAGTATTTTTTCTTTCAAGGCCTGATGTTCAGGCTGGTTTAATGCAATTTTCCCAAACTGCTGTAAGTTGAAGTCTGTGTGGTTTGATTCCAAAACAAGTGGATGGTGTTAATGCAAATTAGCTTTTTACATTAGTAACTGACTTTTAATCTCTCCCCTGTGTATTCAGCTTGAAAGATAAAGCTGTCCTTTGGTTGAACTGGTCTGAAACAACTAAATTGTCTTAAACTTGTACGTTGCATTGTTCTGAATGTGAGTTTTATATGGACCCAAACAACTCGATATCTCTAATTGTGTTATGTAAATTTGACCTCCCCAAGTTGCAAAGCTTCCCTCAACAACTTGAGGCTTGTTGGCATATGTCCCTAATCATCCAGAAACAATCAGGGACACTTCCTGAGGCTGCTTTGTTCTTCTCCTCTGTCATGTGTATTGTGTGTGGTCACGTTCTCTAAGTGTGTGAAGACTTACTCACACTGTGGGAATTTCTCCTCTATCTGCATTGCTGATGGAACCAGCTATTCAGACATATTTCTCCCTTAAGTGTAAAGCTAGACACAATGGTAATAATGGGACCAATTATTTTTTCCTAGCAGTGTCCCAGATCTGACTTTCCCTGGGAGAATACCATGTTTCTCTCTTCTTATTTTATTTTTTCCCCTCCCAAACACTGGGTGATATATTACCAAGGAGAAGATTGAGAGAAATGAGTGATCTCTCTCTCAAACGTGGTAACGAAAGAATTACATGCTGCTATCCAGATAATAACTGAGGCATTGCAGCACTGAAGGCAGATTTTGAGCTGCTGCAGCATTCCCTGCAGAAAGGGAACACGTTGGCAGAAATTTCTGTTAATTTCCATGTGTACTTTCATTTAATGGAGGATAAAGATACAGGATTGATGATACTGGAGAGAAATTTGCATGGGAAGGGTGGTTTTCCTTGTACTACTCTGTAGAGTTACTTGAAATATCTCTAGTTTGCTAGTCTTTGAAGACGTTTAAGAAGAAAATGGTCTATTTTTTGAGGAGGAGAAAACAAACTTTGTGGATTTGGTTGTTGTGGGTTTTGGTGGTGTTGGTTTGAGTTCTGGAGGGCTTTGTTGTTGTTGTTTGGATGGATTTTGGTGGTTATTTTTTCTGTTGTTGGTTTGGTTTGGTTTTTTTAAAAAAATATTTTAAAAGAAGGCCTCTCCAAAGAAAAATTCTGCAAACTTAATTTTCTTGAGGTAGTGTTTGAAAATATTTGGTTTAGGGTTCCTTGCTGAAAAGCCAGAAACCTGTCAGAACAGACCAAGTTGAAATGTGGGACATAAACAGGGAAATTTTTCTGAGCAGATTCAGTCATCCAGCACAGTTTTACTGTTCCCAGTTTGCCAAATACAGCATCTGGCAACATTAGGTAGCCCTCTGTACTTCTTCCTTTTTGAAAAATGAGGAAATAAATGCACTGTAGAGGCAAAGAAAAGAACAGGAACAACTCGAGTTCAGTGAGTTAAAAAGTGGGTTAGGACAATGGCTTGGTGCCACCAGTGGGAAGAGCAGTCCACTTACGTGCACTTACATCCAAGATGTTCAGTGTAATCTCAGTTTCTGGTGTTGATTTATTTAATTCCTATTCTGTTAAATCCCAGGAGCTGCAGTGGGAGGCACTTCCAGAGGGATGAATAACAAACAGTTCTCCAAAGGGCTGAATTTGATGTTTTCTCAGACATGGTGAGAGCTGTGCTCTGGTCACTGTGGTGACCTCCAGGTTAATGTAGTAGCAGTCTGCTCTGCTGGGAGAACTATGCTCCCTCCTCCAGTACTTCTGACCTTTTTTGACAAATTTCCTTAAAACATGGCCAAACCCCAGCCTCTCATTGCATACTGAGAAGAAATCAAATTTGATTGCTGTCTCATGAAGGTCTGCAATCCCACTGGATGGGAATAGAATTCACTTTGCCAGTATTTTCTTTAAAATAATTGGAAGAAGTTGCTGCAAATCTCGCAACCCTTGGATTATGAGAGGACATTTTCCAGCCCAGTAGAGCCATCCAGTTTGGCACAACTGTTGCTATTCCCCCATCCCAAAGTGCTGGAACTCCATTATGAGTTTTTGGTTTCTTCACCCTGCACAAACTTCATGGTTCCCCAGGGTGCAGCTTCCTGTCTAGCCTTGTTGCCTTATAAATGTCATCTTCTACCTCAGCTCCTCTGTAAAAACCAGGGTTAACTCTTCTAAAGGTCACAGTTCCACAGTGTGCATCTCTTCAGCTTCTCTACATTAGTGAGTTTGCTCTCACATTATTTTTAAATTTAGAGTTTTTAAATATTGTTCTGTGCACCTCCAAAAAACTTACATCTCTCCTCACTCTATTTTAGAGTACTTTTTCCTGTTATTTCCCAAGAGAAGAAAACATTCTTCAGGATTTTTGAAATACTGATTTAGGTTCAGATATTAAATGGACAAAAGTTTAGATAACTTACTCAGTGTGTGATTTCACCAGTTATTTCTTACCATGAAATTAGGCAGGAATTTGAAGCCACTGGCTTGAATAGCTACTAGGTTGAGTTTTTAAGGTACCCAACTCCTGGTTTGTACTACCTTGGTTTTCAGAAAGTTTGGGCAGCATAATAATCACTCCTCTTCTATTGTTGTAATGATTTCTTTCAAAGTTGTGATCACCTGTGAAGCACAATACTGCTACACTTCCATGAGTATTTCCATGTAATGGGGTTTTTTGTGTATTTTTTTTTTCTGAAGTGCCTGTTTAAAGATAGATGTCAGTACTCTCTGATTTTGGCTGTGAAAGTAATCTGCTTGTAGTAGTGTTTTCTTTTGTGGCCATGTAGTATCTTTTGGACATATACTTAAACATGAGTTTTACAGGAATCTAAAATGAGTGAGGGAATGAACAATAGATCAAATATTTTGTAGAAGTAGAAATAATCATGGGTGCCAATTTGAAGCTTAGATGCTGCTTAACTGAAATTGATTTTGAACAATGTGAGGATTAAATCATGAGATGGAGGCTTAGATCTGGGTTCAGTTCTCAGATCTGCTATTTCATTGAGTAACTTGTTCAAGTCACTGAGTCTTCTGGTGTCCCACTTCCCCTTCATAAAAAAGGGGCAACAATACTGCTTTTATCTTGGGTTATGAGGCCTCTGGGACAGGAACAGCCTGTGAGTTGGAGCATGTGTAGTGTTTAGCACAATGGGGTCCTCCTCCTAGAGATAATAACAACAACATGTGTGACATTCACAGAACACGATTTATCTTTCATCTTCTAATGCACTGGAGTTCCCAGATTGCCACAGAGTTTTCTTTTTTTCGATGTGAGAGATCTTTTTTTGTCTTGTGAGAATGCAGACTGCATTTTGTCTTTCTGTCCTGTTGCCATCTGAGAGGAGGGAGGTGTGTGGGATAAATATGGTGATATAGTGCTCAATTCTCTGAAGGGTCTCCTTGTGTAGGATGTCAAGATGACTTCCTACTCCAGCAAGGGAAATACAGGGTGATATACAGGGAGAAGTGCTTCTGTATTCATGGCTTTTGGGGCACCACAGGCTGAAGACCAAGTCACACCATCTTGAGCATTGCTGTACTCCAAGCTAAATAACTTGGGTTATATATAATATTTTACAGTGTTAGGAACAGCCTCAGAAAATAGAAGGCTTTACAATGTGGGGAAAGAAATTATTGCCAAAAATCAGTCAAATCCATGAGACTGTTATCTACAGAGTAATAAGGCTGTGCAGAGATGCGGTGGGGAAAATGACTATTTATTGTAAATGGCATTGGGTGGACTGTCAGAAAACACAATTTAAAAAAAAATATTTATTGGTAAAAACATATCTGTTATGCTGACAAGAAGTGGGAAGCTTCTTGTGGCATACCTGACTTTAAAAAAATAAATACTTGGAATCCCAAGTATCTCAAAGTAGGAAGTAGAATTGAGCTGGGGAGATCATGTCATTAAAGAGTGGGCAATTCAGCTGGTCTGTAGATGTAGGACTTCTTCCCACATCCAAGTCATGGACCAGCACATCTTTAAGGTGTAGATGGGCAAACCTCCCATTCAGCTGATCTATTCCCTGTGACAGACTTGTGCTTTGAAACGAAACTCAGCAGACTGTGGAAACATCAGTGACTTTGTCCTGCATCTCTGCAGGTCAGTGTAAAATCACTGGCTTGTCCTTAAAGCCAAAATCTGCTCTGAGCAAACACAAGCAAAGTTTTTGTAAATTCCATGTTTGTTTTAGCAAATTATTCCAAATAGTATTAACACAAGACATTTCTTTTCTTCTGAATCAAGAGTTGTAGGATGGCTTCAAAATAGGACAATGCCTATTGAGTTACGGAGAGATTATTCTTAAAAACGTTTAAAGAGAATTGAGTGGGAAATGTTTAGTTGCTGCTGAAGTGCACAAGTAAGTAAATTTACTTTCTGTAACTTCTCTGGCTGTTCTCAGCAATTTCTTGAATAACCTTGCTGCTCACAAAGGAGGAGCTGGGCTTCAGGAGCCCAGAGTAGTGTGTACAGATGGAGGTGCTCTTGGTGCAGCCCTGTGGCTGGCAGCTGTGTGTTTTCAGCCCCTCATGGACCACCGTGTGCCACTGTTGGGGTGCTGCTGCCCCAAGAGCTGTGCCTTCATGCTGGGGAAGGCAGAGCAGACACAGCAGTGGTAAAGCACCATGGCACAGCAGTGTCTTTGTGAAGACAAACAGGTTTCCAGTCCCAAACTGCAGTCAGCAGTGCTAAGACACTGTGTTGGGATGGGTTGAGTTGTTCCAGCCAAGAGGCAAGATTTAGCAGATGTTTAGCAAAAGGTTCCATTCTTCTTGCCACAGACACATGTGGAGCTGTCTTGAGTCTAGTAAGAATTTTACAAGTTTTATAAGTCATAGTTTATTGAGCTTGGGAAAGAATGTAATATGGCATTGTGATCTTGGAAGCTGTTTTTCTCTGAAATATTTTTTTTTAAGTGAGCTCTGATTTTGTGATAACTAGCAAAAGAGAAGCAAAATAGTTTGGGGGATATTTTTTAAAAAAATAATACTATTTCTCTTCTTTGCAGTGTCCTCCTGTACTATTCTCTTCACTTGCACAGTGGTGTTTTCCCCTAAGTGATAAACAACCAGAAAACTGAATCAGCACTTTGGAGCAGCATGAATCTGGCTTAACTTTGCTCTGGAGAAAATTCCTTACCAGGTTTCATAATGACTATGGAATGGTACAAATAAAGGGAGCACCATTTATCAACATTGGCCATGGAAAGTGATTTATTTAGATGAGCAGTTAATGTAAGTCAAGGACTCCTTGGGGCATGAGGCAGTGCTGCACATCACAGCAGGCATTCCAAGGGAGGGCTTTGGTTTGGGCAGCCCTGGATTTGGGAGATGCAGCCCTGGAAGTCAGTGTTATCTCTATCTACTGAGCACTGAGGCTACTGCTAAAAATGAAAATTTAAGTGTGATAATTTTATAACAATTTGTGAGGTTCAGCCATCTAATTTATGCTGCTATTTGAAGTGTCCCAATGAAATTCAGTTGATTTGGTTCAGCTCGATGAGTTCTACTGCTGGACTCGATTGCTGAGGGGACAATGCTCTCCATCAGCCCTGCTGCTGTGAGCTGAAGTCACCCAGCATTTGGGTGGGAAACAAACGCAAGGGACTGCAGAACATTGAAAGGGATATGACTGAAGGCCTGCTGTAGACACACAAGGCTAACAAGCATTTCTGCTTTTAAAATGCCCTTCAGAAAGACTGTCTGCCTTCTCAGCATTCCTCCAGAGAGTTGAGAAGTACTGCAGCCACTGTTTTAGCGGCTGAGACATCAGTGAAATAAGTTTCATGCCCAACAGAAAATTGGATATAGAGCTTAAAGCCCCTCATGACCAGTCCTCTGCTTCAACATGACACCTCCATCTTCTTCCCCTGGACCTTCTGCTGAATTATAAGCAGGAATAAAGCTTGTCCAGCACATGGAAATGCACTTTTCCTCACGGGCATAGCTGTGAAGAGCAGTTTGATCAGAACTCTACAGAGGTGACAGGGCTGAGGAGATGGAGGATGAGGAGTTAAATACCTGCTGGTACAGTGGGGAAGGATTCACACTTCTGCCCCCCTTTGCACATGCCAGTTCTCAAGGCACCGACAGCACAGAGGAGGATGTTGATTGACACAGCCCCAACAGAAGCTGCCAGCAAAAACAGCTGGCTGCTGGGTTGTGTTCATTAGTGGGCACAGCATTTGGAAAAGCCCAAAGTAAAAAACCACCATCTGAAAGTCTGGATCTGATGCACTAAGCTGAAATTGAGAAACAGGATTGCCAGAAAGTGATTCTCACTCATTGCTAGTGAGGGTTTGCCTGGTGGTGTAGCCTAGAGCAGGAGCAGCTCTGGGGAGGGTTTGAGACAGGTGTGCTGCTCCAGAGCAGAGTGAGTAACATCCCAGTAATATTTCCTGAGGAGCTGGGGGAGCAATCACTGATGAGAAATGCTGAGAATCAGTCATGGCAGGTCAGTGTCTGAATCCTCCTTGAGTTAGGGTCTGTCTTTGTTACGTTTCTATTGTTTCCCCAGATGAGGTAAGAGGAATGCAGAGATTCCCAGGAGAGGTACTGTCCGTCCTGAATATGTGAGTAGCTCTCATTATTGTTAATGGGAGTTGCATGTGCTCAAAAAGCTAAGGCTCCCTTGTGATGCCTTGAGATAGAAGACTAATATCTAAATGATGTGTAATTATTTGAGCAAATGGTGTAACATGTGATGTCTTTGTTAGGTCATTGTTGTTCAGAGAATTGTCCCAATATAATTTTTCCCTAGGAAAATGACCACACACAACAAGTAACATACTCTGCTTGGTTTTATTTAAACTCTCTGTAGTCCCTTCTTATTTTATAAAACTTTATTTCTAGCTTCTAAAACTTGTAAAAGACGGGAGTCTGGCTCTTCCAAAATAACGTGGTAACACACTGGTGATCTTGCTCTGTACTTGAATGGAATTGGATTAGAAGAATCTCTACGTGGCAAATGGCTCTGGAGAACTCCTCTTCGTGCAGTCAGGTTCAACAGAAGTGGTAGAGTATCACAGGTTGAAGTATCCCTAATGAGAAATGAAGTTTTTTAAAGGTTAAATAAAAATTTTAAAGCGTAACTAAAATTTTCCCTCTTTGTCTATGGTAATGAAGCTGATTTTTGGTGGTCTTTATCTCCATATAAATGCTGACTGTGCTCAGGGTGGTGTTAGGCATGTCCCAGTTGGGTGAAACACAAGACCAGTGTGACCAAAAGGTACAGCACACATTGCAACGAAGAGACTTCTTGGTTGCAGTGCAGCTGTTTGAGGACAGGACAGCAAATGAGCAGAGGGTGGAAGGGCTGCTCACGCTCATCCTTGAGGACCAGAGTAAAAAGGTCACTGAGGATTGTAGGGTAGAAGCTCGTTTGGCAGTGGGGTTCCTGGCAGCTGCACATTCGATTATGATTTGTTTCAGATGAATCAGAGATGGGATGCCAAGTAAACCCGACATGAGCGATGGCAGATCCTGTACCCTGTGCAGAAATAGGCAGCACAAATGAAGCTGTCATGCTTTGCCATCCCTTCCTTCTCCTCCGTGGGGCAGAGATCCTCAGAGATCAGCCTTCCCTTCCCGCAGAGGATTCTGCTGGTGTTGTCACCTACTGCCCCTTGGCCAGCCATGCATTGCTGATCACCGTTCAGGTGAGGGACAAAGGAGGGAGCTTAGCAGTCCAGAGGATACTGATGAGAGGGGAAATTGCTTATTTCAGAGGTTTTGTAAGCCTCTTCTCCATCCTGTCACAACAGAGTTACCGCTCCCCTTTGATGCCCCTGTGTGGAGTCGGACCCTGTCCATCATGACCAGCGCTGGGGAACCTCCTCTCCTCCTTGTCATCTCTCCTGGGCACCTGCATGGCCGAGGAGACAGTGCTGGCCAGCACCACCTTCAGAGGGTGTCAGCAGTGTGGGTTTGAAACTCTCAATCAAATGGACGTGAGGGCGAACGAAGGTGAAATTCCACAGAAAGCTCACCAGTGTGTTTTATGAAATACGTTGGCTGCCTACAGTATTGGCTTTCTCTTATTGCATAATCCAGCCTGGACTCTTCAGTTTTACAGCTGCATGGTTAGCTGGAAAAATCAGAGATTTTCTTGGAAAGTAGCTCAGTTGTTCTCTCTCTCCACTCCTGGCTGGCTGTTGAGAAGTTCAGTGCTGGCAGCTGATGTTGCTTGCATGCCATTTGTCTGATACCAATGGCACAGCTTAGACTTAAGGTGATAACAGCTGCTTTCCAACTTTGCTGGGTTGCAAGCTATTCCAAGGGTTGCTCAAACTCTCACTACTCCCTGCAGACAGTTTTTATTTGTATTTGTCACTCCTGAAGGGCCACCACCCCCATGTGAGGCCTTACCTGTGCTTCTTTCACCCCAAAGAACTTGCAATTGCATAGACAGGTAGGCAAGGTGTAGGACAGGGATGAAGTCACTTTTGCTTTTTAGGTGTGGATTTAAGGCACAGGGAAAATAGATCTTTAAGGAACTGAGAAGGGGCACTGGGACCAGTCCTTTAGAAATAAGGTTTGTGGAAGACTTGCAGCTGAACATAATCAAGAGTGTAATCTTCTGGCTTCTTCCTTGCAGGGATAAAGAGACATTTTTGCAGGTTTCAGATGCTGTCATTTCCACCTGACTGCAAGGTGACCGGCCTGTCTTGCTGTGCTGTGCCAACTTCTAGCCTTTTATAGTCACCCATCAGTTACCTATAAAATTTCTGGCTGTCTTGGACTCAGATCCCAAAAGGTTTACGTGAGGTTAACTGTAAATTCTTGGATTGGAATACTTTTACGTTCACTTTCAACATTGCCAGCAACTGTTCCTTTGGAAATACGTGACTCAATGGAGTCACAATACTAAATTTTGAAGTGTGAAATGTTTCACTGCACTTTTCTAAGTCAACATAAACGTTTTGTTTCCGGGCAGCTCTGCTATTGAGTAGAGGTTCTTGAGGTGTGTTGTTTCACAGGGACATTGGCTGGGAGACAACTGTCCTTGTTCTTTGTTTGGTGGGGCCCTAGGCAGACTGGGGCATCACAGATCAACCAAAATCTGGCCCTGGGCAAGAGCAGGCTGACATTCACCTCTTTCTGAAGGACTGGTAGCAGACATGCACTTGAACACATGCATGGTGCCTGAGCAAAGTATCTCCTGTTTTATCTCCTACAGAAATGGTATTTTTCATTGGAAAATATTCTCTGTACTTCTACATAGTCAATAATATAGGCTTATGAGGGTTTGTTCCTGTTAGAGGTAAAGGTTCTTCCCATTTTGAAAGGTGGAGAATATCAACTGTCATGCTTGAAATTCTGCTGTTGATGTGTTAAGCATAAAAATGTGTTTGGTCAGTGAATGTGGCTCAGAATTGTAACACTCTCAGACTGCTCCTGCTGTACACGGAAAGGATGTGAAATGGCATTTTTATCAGTCAGTGAAAGCCTAGTTTAATTGGCTCCAGTCAAGTTTCTGTATTGTTCTGCGTAATCTGAATTAAACATTGGTTTGACTACGTACGTGGCTTTATCTTCCTTGAAGACATAGGGTGCTCAGTCAGACAGTAGCATCAGCTTTGAAGTTAAGTTATTCATAGCTCAAGGATTGATTCTGACATTAGCACTGTTTCCCTACACTCCTTGAAAATGCATCCCACCACCCCATTCTTTCAGTTCCTGCTTCAGTATTAATTTTAAATATCTGCAATTTCATAGTGAAAATAGAAGCTCCTCTCCTACTCTACACATGAAAGGCTGAAAAGACCAAAACTAGAGGTATTAACAGGGAGTGCTGCTTTTTAAAGAGTATCTTCTTGCCCATGTTTATAAGTTACCAGCTATCATTTGCCTTGGTGTAGAGTTGTTTTGCCACCTCCATCTGTGAAGAGGTTCTGTCACTTCACCTCAGGGCTGGGGCAGAAATTCGTGCAGTAGAAATGCTGAAGGCTTAACCATACAAATACTTAGCCTGGATTTGCAAACCCGTGTTTGCTACTGACATACATGAGTAATAGCTTAGAGTCACCCACTTAACTAGCCTTTGCTTTTAGCTGGAAGGTACAATTGGGTTAAGTGACATTTCCTTCTCTTTCTCTTTTTTCTTTCTTTTCCTTTTTTCTTTTTCTCTCTTTTTTTTTTTTTTTTTTTTTTTTTTTTTCAGGGACATGTGGGGAGGAAGCATGACTTTATTCTGAACTTTCTTTTTGTTTCTTTAGGGAACTTTTTGTGTGAGAAAGACTTGATGTCAGTGCACAAAAAAATGACTTCAGATTTGCATTCTTTTGCTGCAGGAATAAATGAACAAAGTTTGCAACTGAAAAGGCATTTTTACACCTTTTGTTGTTTAGTAACATAGAAATCCCATTATGCTTCATGCATAGCCCTAAGGAATGTGCAAACAAGTATTAGATCAATGGCATGTCTCTGCAGCTTCTTTTATCATGAGTATTTAAAACTGAATATTCAAACATTCATTCATATTTCAAACATCTGTCTCAAATAGTGGATTTGTGTTGGAGTGTGTTTTATTGCCAATAGATGGGTTAAATGTAAAGCTTTTAAATGTTTTATAAGTTGCAGATGCTTAGCTATGGTCTTGTAACAGTGTTTGCGGGTTTTTTAAGCAACAAAGTGGAAAATCAGCAATAAGCTCTAAAAGGTGACCGGGGTGGGGGAAAAGAGTTTAAAGAAAAGGAAGGTACACACCTGAAAGAAGGCGTGTGAAAAGTCGGTGTGTAATTCAGAGAAGCCCTTTCGGCTTCAGGCAGTGATGCTGGGGTCTGCATCACTTATGGGCAGGGTTAAACACGGTCCTGCCCCCTCCTGTGCAGTTAGACAGATGCTCTCCAGGGTGGTTCTGGGGTGGGTAACCGGAATGGGTATGGGCAGGATGATGGCCAGCATGGGTAACCAGCTCTGCTACCACACGGGCTCATCCTGTCCCAGTCTGGGGAGGGTTCAGGAGGGGCTTGGTGGCCCAGCAGTGCAGGACGTGCAGCCCGTGTCCCCATGCCGTGTCCCCATGCCGTGTCCCCGTGTCCCCCATCACTGCGGTGCTTGTGGACCTCCTCAGTGCCACTTCAGCTTGTTCCTTTCTTCTGGCTCTGTCCTGGAACAGTCCTTCCAAAGGACATAGGGATCAGATGTGCTCTCCCACTCTCGTGCAGAGCAGATGATTAAACGTTGTGTTCAGAGGAAGGCAGGACAAGGCGATTGCTCCCCTGTCCAAACAAATAAAATTCAACCTTTTTTGAGCTCTGCTCCCTGTTTTACCTGGACCGGTCCCATTCCAGCTGTGGGAGCTCCTGGTGCAGAAGTGCTGCTGACCATGAAGCTGGCTCAGGTGGTTTCCCCAGTGCTTGAGCAGATGTGTCACCGTGTGCATCTGTGCTAGGGGTTCTCTCCGAGGAAAACATCCCCATCTTGAAGAGATGTTCAACATCAGAATTAAAAAGATGTTACTTTTTGTGGTGAAAATATTTTTCAGTGACAGGAAAGCTTTTATTTATTATTAAAGCATTCCTGGTTTTGGTGAAGTTTTTGCCGTCTCTCCGGAGTATGGGCTGCAGGATGTAGCAGGGAAATACAGCAAGACTCCAGTCCTTTAAAGAGGTTTTCATATGTTCATGTTACAAATGCTGACTATCAGCCATAAAAAACTTTTGTAGAACTATGACTTTAAAACCAAATTAATATTCAAACAAACCAAATAAAAAGAGAATACATGCCTTTTAAAAAAAGGCACCTCTCCTTTTTGTTGAACCCATTATATCTAGAATTATTATACTGAATACTTCATAGTTCATTTTGCAAAAATAACAGATTGGAAATGTCTTAACAAGGCCTCTCTTCTGGCAGTTATCTCCTGGGAGCTAGATTTCTTTTTTCTTTTCCTTCTCTCTCTCTCTCTCTTTTTTTTTTTTTTTTTTTTTCCTGTCAGGACACTAATAACTGCTTTTGCATCACTTTATGTTGTTCTCATCTTGCTTGCAGTTAAACTTTAGGAGCTGACTTTGGTTTTTGTAGGTGAAAATATTTCAGCATCTGAACATCTGGCCTTTACCAGAAGATGCTGTCAAAGACTGTCTTGCTTGTGGATTTTCTGAATGTATATTTCCACTTTCAAACTCTATGACAGTGTGGAGTAGTTCAACAAAGTTCTTAAATTTAATCTGTTCCTAATCTGTTTAAAATCGGCTAGAATAAGACTTGCTCTAAACAGAACTGGTGTTTGTTTAGCACTTAGCTTTTTGTAGGCTGAACCAATTAAGATGGCACATTGTGTTAAGCCAGTAAAAAATGTCTGTATAAATAAGGTGTCTACACAGGGCACTGCATCAGTTTTAAATGCTAAGGTGTTGTTGTTGTTTGGGTTGGTTTTTTTTTTTTTTTTTTTTTTTTTTTTTGTTTGGTTTGGTTTGGTTTTGTTTTTTGTTTTTTGTTTTTTGTTTTTTGTTGGTTTTTTTTTTGTTTTGTTTTGTTTTTGTTTTTGTTTTTGTTTTTGTTTTTTTCCCAGAAATCCAAGTATTTGGATCCAAATATTGCAACTTTGTGGTAAGCAAGACTTCAGCTCCCTGTCAGGTTTGATGTGTGTTTCCTGTGATTGAAATAGGACAAGTAGAAAGGCAGGTAAATGCCTTTGTGTGTGATCTGCCCTGTGCAGAAGTGAGATTTTATGTGAGTGTGATACATTTGGCTCTGGAGGAGCCTGTGTTTCCATTTCAGTCCCTGCAGCAGAGTGGTCCTGTTGCAGTCTGGGTTGGAGCCTGGCATCTTTCTCCTGGGTTTGTTCAGGTTTTTTCCTGAGCTCTCTCCTGTGCTGGGTGTGTCAGGGGTGAGCCCTGTGCTGCTGTCCCTGTGCTCAGTGCCCATCCCAGGACTGTTCAGGCTGGCTGCACGGGGCTCTGGGCAGCCTCAGCCCTTGGGAGGTGTCTCTGCCCAGCCCAGGGGTGTGGAATGAGATCATCCCCAGGATCCCTTCCACCTCAGCCCGTTCTCTCAGCTCTGGGGACCTCACTGTGGCTCTTCAGGCACTGCCTGCATCTCCCTCACTTGGTGCCTGCCTCCGTCCTGCACAGGTGATGTGCTCACCTGCACTTGGCAGCCTCCAGCCTTCCCAGCTCAGTGCTGCTCCCTGGTTTGTTCTGCTGTAGACACAGCTCTCACTGTGTTCTCTGCACCCTGGTCACCTGGTGCTGGTTCCAGGAGCAGCAGGATCTTGGGAGTGGTGACATCCCAAGCCTTGGCTGCTCTCTCTGCCTGCTGCTTTGGGGAGCAGGGGAGGGGAACACCCAGCTCAGCCCCTGTTGAGCCAGGCTGGAGTCTGCTCTGTCAACAGTGTCTTAAGAGAGCTGACTCTCCCCTCTCCAAAGATCTACAGCCTGCCCAAACATGATTCTTTTTTTTTTTTTTTTTTTTTTTTTTTTTTTTTTTTTTTTTTTTTTTGTGGAGGGGTTTTTTACTTTCTTTTAAATTAGTAAAAGGCACAGCAAAATCCCTGTCACCAGCAAAATCCCTCTGCTGAAGCGTAAGGGACAGTTCTGTTGGGAAGCTATCTGTGCCTTGAGGCAGTCAGCAAGAGTTTGTTATAATGCCTGTGGCATGATGTGTATTCGTCAAGTAGTTTTCTTAAAAGTATGTTAATACTTTTTGCAGAACCTATCAAAAGAGAATGCAAAAATTGAATCCAAGATGTACCTGGTGTGAAACGTTGTCCAAACTTTTGTGTAGCCATAAGTAACTGAAAACAGAGCTTCTAAAAGCTGTCATTGCTAGCTTTGTCTTTAATAACAGCTAATGCAAACAGAAACTGCTGCAATGGTTTTGGAAAGATACTGAACTTCTGCTTCTGCTTTAAGGAATTAGGAAAACACCCGTGGTGGGAGGCAGATTATCTCACATCTGTCTACTTCAAGCCTTCTTGTGTCTTTCTCTGAAACATCTGGTACAGGCTGTTGTCAGAAGAACATAAACTAATTTATAAGTGAATGTGGTTTTTATAGCTCATTAGCAGGGGCTGGTACTTTTTTTCAGTGAATTTTTGGTGAATTGGTATTTTTTTAGGTGAATCAAAACTAATGCCTTGTTGCAGCCCAGAACACTTGAAATATGTTCTTAGCTTTGAAAAGATCTGCCCAAGTAACTGCTTTTATTTTTTCATTTGGCAATTATTTGGCATCTGAAACAGTAATTTCTTGAGATGACCTAAACCAGGAAAAATTTGTCACAGCAAGGAGTTGCAAGACATTTTATTTTGAAAGAAATAGTTTGTTGTTTTTTTTTTACTAAGACAAAATGGCTTCATTTGTCTCTTAAATATATTTTAAGTATGAAAATTGTACTGGAAGGAAACTTTAGGAAATGTAATGTATTGCTGTTTGACTAAGGTCCTGAGCTTTTTTCCTGCTGGAAGAGTTAATAGTGGAAGGAAGTTGGTTTTTCCAGCATTTTGATTTTTCTGAAAACCTCTCAGGTCTAGTTTTTGAATGTTACCTGGCCTTAAGCAGTGACCATTAGTGATGCACTTTGGCTGGATGGCCACAAACCTTTTGTCATGCTGAATTTGATCTGCTGAACAGAGGGTCTGATCACATGGGACACAAGGAGCAGCTCCAAGAGGCAGCTCTGCAGGTCAGGGTCCAGTTGTGTGGGTCAGTGCCAGAAACATCTGGAATTCTGAATGCCATTAATAGATAGGATTCTGTGGAGCCCAAGATGCCCTTTGAGAGGGAATCTGCTGCTCCTGAGCCCGGTGGAAACAAGCAGCAGCTCTGCAGAAGCAGAGGAAAACAAGCCAGTGTCTCAGCTGAAGGAAGGTTTTTCTCGTGGAGAATGGTGTTGCCAAAAAGTGTAATAAAGGGTGGTTTTGCAAAGCCAGGCCTTGATGCAGGTATCCCCCTAATGCTGGACCCTGCTGACCTTTGGCGCTGTTGCTATTTTTCCCAAGCAGGGTAAAAACCTCCAAAACCTTAAACTGTTGAATATCTTTAAGTATCTTTACTCTTAAGCATCCCTGCCGTGACTAAATGTACAAATCAAACGTGACAAATAGTGAAGTTAATTAGTCAGCTGCTTTTCCACTCTTCATTTGCAGAGAGAAGTGATAAAAATAAATATGAAAGTACAATCTAAGGTCCATGAATTTAAGATTAAGAGGTAATTTTTTTAAAAAAGGTCTGCTCATAGTGGTTTTCTTTCTTCAAGCTTTAGTCTCCTATCTGAAAGGCCAAGCTCTATTTGGATGAGGGAATCCAACTCTTTAGTTCATATAAAGTGATGAACTTAATATGAAAGCGGTTGAGGGAAGGGATGGAACATCTAAAGGCTACATTGACATTAGTTTTATTTTAGTGAAAATAATTGTACATGTTTAGTTTAAAATGTAGGGGAAAACCTGCTTTGAAATATAATTACATTATCAGTCTTCTAGCTTTGTACTTTGTGCTATAAATTGTGTTCCCAGTTGTTTTTCATCTCCTGTAATTTAAATAAGTAAACCTTTTGTTCTTGAACTCTTAGTTCCTTCTAATTCTGTTGATGGACATCCATTTCTACTACTTTATTTTATGTTAATATTTAACAATGGCATGCAGTTACCCCCCTGCTGGGACCGCTCCACCTCCTTTGTTTCTAGAAGGCCTCTTTTTGCCTTGGTCTTTAGTTTTATAGAAGACTCCAAACTTCCTGTCCCTGCATCTAGCAGGAGCAAGGTTTCTGCATAAACTGACAGAAAATCCCTTGGGAAGGGCGCTGGCCCCCAAGCAGGGAAGGTGGTGCTGGGCTGTCAGCCTCTTTTGTTCCGTGCTCAGATGGAAGTATGGAGTGGATGCTGCTTTGTGGGCCAGAGCAAAGCTGTGCCAAGGGAATGCAAATCCGCTAGGTGTGCCCAGGTAATTTAAAATGCTCATGCTGGCAGCTTTTCTGCATGAGTAAAGCTGTTTAATTAATGCGTTTTCTCCACTTTCTTTCCTTGACAAGTTGATTCGAATTGAAACGGTCCGTAATAAGCTTGTCACGGGTCTTGGGGACAAATAACCCCTCCCTGCAGGTGGAAAATAAAGAAGCCGGTGTGTTTTGTGTTTGTGTGTGACCAGAAGGGCTGGCGGCAGGTACGGCAGGCTGGCCAGGTGTGACAGCCCAGCCCATGGCTGCACAGTGCCCAGACAAAGATGAGCACTGCTGTGCCTCTCCTGCCCCCCAGTTTTACACACGGAGTCTGAGAGTGCAGTGAGCATAATGGGCACAGAGGCTGAGGCAGTGCTCATCTTTGTCTCCCCCTCCTCCACCCCTCCAGAGGAAGCTTATGTTTAATTTGCTCAGCCTTGCGGCTTGACAGAAGTGAACGTGGAGACCTGAGCCCAGGATCAACAAAGGCAGCACTGGGCATTTCAGCCACTGCCTTTGAAATAGGCCTTGACAATAATGGAGTTGGGAAGCCCCACTGTTCAGCCTTCTTTATAGTGTTAATAACTGTCCAGAAAGAAGAGAAGCAAGAAATTGCTCAGATTTCATCTCTCAGATTTCATCTTGCATCTAGGGTGCCGCAACAAATCAAACTGAAATGGGCCCCATGGTGGCTCCTGCACTGCCATGCTGAGCTGCCCTGGGCCCCTTCTCCCCTGCTTTGCTGAGGGCTGTAATGCTGAGCAAGGGCTCGAAGCAGGCTGGTTGGGGCAAACACATGTGCTTCCCAGCTGGGCAGGTGTCCCAGTTAGGGTGGACTCAGAAAGGAGTTAGTTTGTAGGGTGTGAAGTTGGAGGCTGAGGCCAGTAGCATGTGCCCAGCGACAGACACAGAGTGAGGCCAGAAGAGATGTCCTCTCTCCCTGTTCACCTTGCCCTGGCTGTCCCCAGGACGCATCTTCCTTCCCCTGAATGTGCAGGGGCAGTTCTTTCTCAAGGGATCAAGATGAAAATGAGAGTAGAGCTTGGACGAGGCAGAGCTCGTGGCTGGCCATCTCCTCTGCCCCAAGCTTTGTGCCAGTGACAGCAATGTTTGTGCAGTGATTCTAAAAGGAAAATATCATTCATTGCTTTACAAATGCAAACTCTTTGATGCTATTAACAGGTAATGCTATTTTTTTATGCCTCATAGCATTCATAGAATTTGGAGTTGCATGCCTTTTCCTCAGGGATGCCTTTGTGAGAGTGCTGGAAGTCCTGGAGGACAGCTGATAAGAGTAGCAAACATACTTAACTTTAGGAAAAAGAAAAACAGTAAAATGTCCAGAAGAGTTCCTAGTTTTAAAGCAAAACAATGATAATCAAAAGAAATGGCATCTTTTCATGTTCAATCGTCTCAGGTCTATATAGTAGGAAAAACTCTGGCACCTTCATTAATTTAAAAGCTTTTTGGATCAATAATCTCCACCCTCTCTGTACATGGAAGCAGCTGGAATGCAATCTCATGTTGCAATAGACAGTGCATGTTCTTCAGCAGTTTCCTTATTATCTTTTGTAATTAGCAAATCAAATTTTCGTCTTTAATCCTTTTGCATCCAGGGATATTTTGTGCTCAGAAGGCTGGGAAGTATGCATGAGCAGATTGTCTTGCCAGTTGGAATTCCCCAGGGCACTGGGGAAAACGCTGAAGAAGAGGGGCAGGAATTCTGTTGATTGTGTGAGTATTTGGAGCTGCAGAGTTACAGCATCCTTTCCCAAGAAGGGCAGCAGGCAGAGAGGGAACACGTGCTGTTGTGTCCACATCTGGCATTAACATATAAAATTTGAGGCGTATAAAATTTCTTCCCGTACAACTAAATTAAAAACCTGTGGCATAAGGTAAATTGACAAGTGCAAAACTACTTGTGTGGGAAATTTAAATGGTTGCAAATGTTTCCTGAGAGCTGCTTCTGGAAGTGTGTTCCTGAGCACGGCTGACTGCAGGCTGAGTGCCTGGCAGTCTCAGGGAGAGCTGTCCCCTTCCCATGATTGATCTCATGTTATGGGGGGGAAAAATTTCATTCTGGTCATGAAGACAGCACTGCCACGTGGGACAGAGTCCCGGCTGCAGAGCTGAGCTGTGCCATGTAAAACAAGCACATCTTGGCTGTCTTTGGAGGGGACTGGGAAGGCACAGTTCACTGTGGCTTGCCTGGGTAAAGTGGCACATGCTGATAGCTATTGATTTGCAGACACCTCATCTCTGTGTTGGAAAACGTGTTTCTCGTTTCAATCTGTAACTCACAGAATGTCTCAGCTGGGATAATGCACTAGAGTATCCTCCCTGGAGACCCTGCTCCTGACTGAATTTGATGTACTTATTGATATTTCTACTGAAACAGAACCTGATCTAAATAACACAAAATCTCTTCTGCATGGCGCTGAGGCAGCTCCACTGGAAAGCTGCTGTGCTCTCTGGCTTCAGAGCAGTTGGGACTGATGTTGATGACTCTGTCGAGGCACGTGAAAAAAAAAATGCAGGTGACAATGTGCCTTGAGTGCTTGGCACTGCTGCAGCAGCTCTCTCCCAGAAGGTGTCTGTGCCTTCCTTGCTCTGGATCCTGTGTCCTGGGGTGCACTGACCATGATTGCTGTTGCAGAAGAGCAGAAGTTCTGCAGGATATTGGGAACTACAGGTGAACTGAAGTCGAGTAGAACTGTGGTAGCAGAATGAGACCGTCTTGGTGTCTCCAGCACTGATACTCCCTTGCTCTGGTAGGGAGTAGTTTTACCAGTCCATGTCCAGGCTTGGATTCCTGTTTAGACTGAAATTTCATTGTGGCCTATCTGGTGTTCAAAAAGAAATGCCACTTTTCTGATAATGACCATAATTATTCCCTCTTGATGCTGGCCTCCACTGGCCTTTGTCTGTGCAGTGTTACAACACAAGTGATACATCTCTATTAATATATTTGCTGGTTTTATTAGCAGCCCTGCCGTTTATAGTACTTGTGTTGCAAATAGTCCTACATGAAGGCACTTAGAAAGATATGTTATGGCTGTAGAGACCCAAGTGATCAATAACTTCTAGATTACTGTGTCACTAAACAGCAGGCTGAGACATGGAAAGGCACTGTCACTTTAGGGATGAGAGATTTTTAGAAAATAAATCAATAGCGAATACAGGCTGATTGGTTTCCAGTTCAAATAATTCCAAGAAACATGGAGCCCAGGGGAACCATGCCATTCATACTTGGAAACAAACAACACGCGCTTGTTTCATTTATGTATTTGGGTCAGTACTCTTGAAAATGGACAGGGAGCTGTTGGGCAGGGTATTAGTCTGGAAATGGGGAACCTGGGTTCTCCTTTGAGTGCTCCTAGAATCCTCTTCTCTCTCTGTTGTTGTCTCAAGTTTGCCTGCTTTTCACTGTTTGCATTTTGTTCTCACGCAGCTTCAAGTAAACTATGTATGTTTTTAAAAAATAATCTCATGTTTACATACTTCTCCTCTGGGAGGAGAAAGATGATTCATTGTGATGTTCACCAACGAGATCAAAAAGGTGGCTACCTGTGTAGCCAATCTTAACCTGTCTGTAAATTTGTATATATATGGAGTCAGAAAAATAAAGTAAAGGCTTTCCTGCTTGACCTCCTGCTGGCCTGCATCGTCCTTTCGTGCTCCTAACAGCAGCCGCACGTGTGACTGTCCATCACACTCTGTTTCCCAAGTTCCTTTTAGTAGCCTTCACTGTCTGAACTATCTGAGGGATAGTTCAGTGAACAGCCTTCACTCTGGGACATGAGGACTGGTGTGTGTGAAGCCCAGTTGAAGCCCTTTTGGGGCTAGCAGGAATGTAAGTAATAACACACATTCTGGGAGGTGATTTTGCTTTCACAGCGTTTTCCTTTTTAGTGCTCAAGCAGCCATGGGCTCAAGTCGGTGAGCAGCTGTCAGGTGCAGCGAAGGGCTGGGTGGTTTGTAGACAGGGATGACACGAAGCTGCCAGCGAAGTAGATGCTGCTGCCTCTCCGGGAGGCTGCTGTGACACCTCTCATGTGCAGGTGTTTTCACATGGCATGGGCTGGCCCTACTGGTGTGCAAGAGTCCCTGGAGCAGACAGCTTCCTGCAGTACCACTGCTCATCCCTGCTGGCTGGCCCCCCCAGAACACATCACTGGAGATGTGGGTGACACTGACAGCAGGTGGTGGCTGCAGGAGCACCCCTGCCCCTTGGCAATGGGGAAGGGATCTTTCTGGAAGTTTTCCACCACTTCAGGGATTTTGCAGCATCCATTGCCAGGAAACATTCCTGTTTGGGCTTGAGGTGTCTTCTTGTTCCTGTTCTAGGTTAATTTTTGTTTTAGGCCAAGACCTGCCTTCTATTCTGCACTGAATCCTCCCTCAAGTTCTTCTGTGGTAGTGCTTCAAGGATAGTTTGGTGACAGTGCAGTTACCTGCCACCTCTGGGACATAGTGGACAGTGACTGAGGGTCCCAGAAAGTTTGCTAGAGTACTGGTTTTATACCTACTAGTTTATTGGAGCACTACTTTTATCTTGGGATGGGTTGCTGAGTTCTGGAAAGCAGCCAGTGGAGTTGTACAAGTTGTGAAGGATAGTTCAGCAGCCAAGGCCTGACTCCTGTTCATCCAGTAGCGGCTGAAGAAGGCCAGAGGCAGAAGGCAAGTTGAAAGAGCTTACCTGGAGAAAGAAGAGAGAGATACTTGATTATTGTTTCCTCACATGGATTTATTTCTCCTTGTCCAAACAAGAGAAGGAAGCTGGCTGCTGTAATCTGACTTGTGTGCCTCCGTTTGAGAAAGGTGTTTCATGGTGGTGACAAGGTGGAATAGTACTTTGCTCTAAGGTTTGGGATAACTTGGACTTAAGACCCTTTCCTGACCTGGAAATGCCTGTGACACATGTCACCTGGTCTGGCTGTGCTCTGTGTTCAAAGTGGAGAAAATAGTATTCCTCAGACTCAAAAGAATGAAGGGTAATTATTTTGAGGCACTGAGATAAGGGAAGCTAAGACAAATAGATCTGTTCCCACTGAATTCAGTGGCAGAACTTTTAATGGGAGCAAGATCCAGGCCCCATTCGATAAAGAGTTTCATCTGGATTGCATATGGGGGTAGGCATTAAAGGACCCATCTAAGGATCTCCCCTCTGGAGTACATCTATAAAAGACCCTCTGTAGTTGTGTTCAAAGCTCACAGTAATGCCAGTCTCCTCAGGACCATTGACTTAGATCATTCAGAAAGTCTTTCTTGTCTAAGCCCTGGTGCTCTCCCCCAGTGGAAGAATGTGGTTGAAACTCCCATGCAGGGAAGACTTGAGATTTGTTTTTTATTTGAACCCAAAACATTAACAAATTGGACACATGTGCTCTAAGACTAGAGCCCGCTCTTATTTAAGCCAATGCAAAACTCTCCTTGATCCCAGCAGGATCAAGGTCTTGAATATTGCTTTCACCTTTTTAGAATATCTGCCTCTAAATGAAACAGACAGTGACAAACTCATTCTGGAGTTATCCACCTTGACTGATTTGCAGCCAGAGAGGTTTGCAGACTCTCCCTCTTGGAACGGAGGAATTCACAATCTTAATTGCTGAACAAAAGACCAAGGGTAGGTATTACTGTGCCTTCTCTTGTGGCACATTCTTTAGCATGTGGAAGTCAGTGCTGTGATTTAGTCTTTTTTTAGCGTTTAAACATCTTTAGTGCTCTTGTCAGACTGTTGCTCCAGCTAGCATAGTGCTTCTGTTCACTATCTCTGATTTTCTTCCTCTTCATGCCAAAGTACTGACAGGTGAGTATTATATGTGTAGGAAGCTATTTGGCAGAAACATATGCCTCGAATATGTTTAAATTCCTTGTAAGTCACTTGATCAATGTGCAGTACTTGTGTCCCCTCTATCTTTGCTCTAAATTCATATTCATCAACAGAGGTTGCTTGGTACTTAATGGGACACTGGGGCACTGAGTGAAGGGAAGGGACAATACACAAACAGGGTGAAGAATGAGGACAAATGTAGATGAACTTCCTCCAACAGGCACAAGATGCTCATTCCTGAATAAAAAATGTGAAAAGGTCAAGTGCCCCCAGAGGTTTCTATTGTGACAGGCACTTAACCCCTTCACTCCTGGTTATCTGCTTCAGCTGCTGGGCCACTCAGTGCACAAGTGCCATTAGCATCAGTGAAATGTGGAGCTGGGAGCGTCGGGAGACCCACCTCCCTTCCAGGCAGCAGGCACAGGAAATAATCCTTGTGGACACTGACCTTGTCAGTAGCTGTGTCTAGAGGTAATTATTTCCTAACATGTAACCTTTTCATGGTCAATTGCTCCAGTATATTAGACAGAATTGTGATTTCCTTCTATCTTCAGACACACACAAGTCTTGTCCTTCCTGCTTTGAGGGCGTAACGTAGCAAGTGCACAGACACCCCAGCGCTCACTGGAAAGTATTGTTTCTATTTTGCTTAAAAGAAAAAGAGTTTTGCTGCTCTTCCTTGCCACTGAGCAAAAGGCATCTGGGTATATGCCCATTCCCATGTTTTTTTGACAGACATTTCTCTAAGCATCTGATACTAACCAGACAACTGTCAGTGTTTAATAATCTTCTGCTCCACCAGATTTCTTGCTTGTTGACTGATTTTGGTTTACTTTTTCCTAGCCTGTGATGGTTCAGTGTGTGCCCTTGACACATCACCGGGGCCTCTTTAGAGGCAGGATCAGCAGAGTATGTCAGTGCAGCCGCTGATGCCGTCAGCACCAACATCAGCACGGGCAGCCAGGGATGAAGGCAGCTCTCTCACACGACCCCTGAGCCCAGTCTACCTCAGCTGAAGTGCACCCCACGAGGGCTCTTTGGTGGCTGGGACTGAAGAGTGTGAGGGGAGGACACTGTTCTTCCTCCTCCACCCCAAATACTCCTCCTCGCGTACCTGTGTTGCAGGTGACTTGGGCGTACCAGCCAGAACCCTTTTTTGGGACAGTCCCTTTTGGGAACACACTGAGCTGACCCCTTGGAGACACCTTGTGTAGACTGCACTGTTCCAAACAGTAACACAAACCCAGCTCCTGCAGCTGAGTGTGATTCCTAGGTGATATTTTTACAATCTGCTCCTTGTTTTGTAGCAGTATTTAATTGGTTTTAAAATAAAATTGCAAAACTAGGTCAGTTTGCCATTGGGCCTTGTAAGACTCTTTAGCTAAATCTCCAGACTTTACCTAGAAGTTAATTTGAGCCAGACTTAGGAAAAATATATATTAATATACCCAAAGTCTCACGTGAGAAACTTGTAGGCAACGATTTGGGATTCAGAGCCATATTCATATTCCTAAGACTAAATTCAAAGCCATAGTTTAAAAGCAGCCTTGCACATGTGTATGTCCTGATCTTTAATTAGGCAAAACTCCCACTGACATCAATAGGAGTTTGACTTGAATAAAAACTGCAGGATCAGGTCCATAATTTGGTACCTGGGATTTGATTAAGCAGCTAAATTACTAGAACAGTTTCCCCATGTGTATAATTGCCTAATTAATTTTTAAAATAGCTAAGTTCAGCACTGAATATGGTGTACCTCTTGCCACATGAAATGTATGCTATTTAATCCAAGTTGATGGAGCTATTTGGAAGAGCCTGTAGAGTTTTATTTTACAGGTAAGTAGTACTGTTTATTTTAAGCTCGGAAGTAGCCACCATTATGTTAAAATATCATGTTCCAGAGTAGTGCTCTGCTACATCTTAATTCTTGAGTTCTGGCTACTGTGATTGATATTGCAGGTGAGAAACCACTCTGTAGGCTGGGGAAGAAGTTATTGTCTATGATGATTTCTAAATGTAATGGTTTGAAAAGGATTTTTTTTTATTATTTTATTAATGATTTTTTGCTTGTTTTTTGTTTAGTGTCTCAGCAGACTGCCTGTGGTCAACTGTGTACCAGAACAAGTGTGTATTATTTGCTTTTTGCTGAATTTTCAGTCTAATACTATGGTCTGGAGTTGATATATTTGCTGCAGAAGGACTTGCTTTCACAACTGAGAGACTTTGTTTGTTCTTTGTTTAAAACAGAGAACTTGTTCCATAGGAAGAACAGGGAGATCATATATAGGTTTCTAAGTGGAAAAATATTGTGAAACGACTTGCAATGCCAAAAAGTAAAATCTGTTCTCCCTAAATGTATATATATGCATGTGTGTGTTTGTATGTGTGGGCCTTGTGTACAGACATAAATAATTAGACTTGTAGCTGGCATAATGCAGTCCCTACTCATGCTGTTGACTATTCCTTAATAATGCATGTTCTCCCATTCTCTCCAGCTGAATTCTTAAGGGATTGCCATGGGAATTTTCCCTTTTTGGGGATTGCAGCAGAGCTGCAGGACTAGCTGGTTTTGTGATGTGCATCTTGCAATAGCCCTTTTCCAGGAGCTCCATCCAAGCATCTGGTGCAGAGAATGAGACCATCATTGTCCATGCTTCAGCCACAGGGAGCCCTGAGCCTTTGACTCTGTCAGGGTGATGGGAGCTTGGGTTCTGCCATGCTCAAAGCATGCCTAGGAGCTGGAATTCCAGCATAGCGCCAGATAAAGTGGGATACAGTTAAATGTGCTGCTCTGAGAGGTAGTCCTGAGGCCTTGGAAACCATTCTGCTCCTTTAAGGATCTAAGAATTCTCTGTAGGTAAACAAGTCATGGCTCTGAAGCTGCAGCCACACTCTGAAACTGGCTGAGGTCTGCAGTATTGCTGTCTTTTCAAATGACAGCTTTTTGTCTCTTCCACCGATGTCAGAAACTTGCCCACAAAATAAGCAGTCCTGTACCCTTGAAAATTAGCAATTGGGTCCACCCAAAGTGATGCGATGATCTTCAAAATGGGAAGATTATCTTTTATGTTTACATTGCAGTCCTTTTGAAGGCTGTCATGCTGTCTGGGTTTGTCAACTCTTATTCTGTATTCAGCTCATGTTTTGAAGACTTTCTGTGGGAATTACAGAAAGGAATAGAAGGGATGGAAACTTTCAGCTTTTATTTTTAAAACAGTAGGCAACTCTGTCTTGCAGCCGCTTGATTTCTGCAGCTGCAATTCTCTGAATCATCATGATTTAGCATCGTTAGTGATGACTGTAAGAGCTGTCTATGGGTTTGGGATCCCTTGGGTTTTAAATAAAATTTGGAGATACCCTGGGTGTGTGTGTGTGCCGTGTCATTTCTCCCAGCTCCTACTGCATCTCATTAAAACGGAGGAGACTCCTCGGTTAAGAACATATAAATGGTGAGAAGGGAGCGCACAGCTGGAGGTGATGGAGGCTGTGCTCTGTCGCCGGAGCCGCGGGACGCGTGTCCCTTCTCTGGTGGCGCTCGGACCTCCTCTAGCGGTGGCCGGGCCACGGGAGCCTGTGCCGGGACCTGGGCTGGGAGCCCTGTGCCAGACATCTCCTGCTGTGTCAGCTTCCAGTTCCCTCTGCTGCAGCCGCCTTTTCGACTTCTGCCCTGCTCGGGGTTGTTTTCCTTTGGGCAGTGCCAGAAGTTTCGTGTCAGTGTGTCGCTCGGAGGAGCCAGAGAGACGTGATGGTGCAAGTCCGGCAGATCCTATTGGCCCTCTTGTTTTTGGTCTAGTTTCTAAAGTATGAAACCAGCAAGGGACAAATACCAAAACGGGGAGGTTTTTCTCTCTCTGTCTTCCCCCTCTCGTTTTTAGATGCACACATAGGGGAAAGAGCCAAGTTTCAGTTTCTCCTCAAATTTATAGTCATTTTCCTGTAACTGTGGATGCTTGAAAAATAAAGAGTAACTCCACAAAGGGGAAATCTGTGCCGTTCCCCTTATTGTCTTGGCTCGCTTGACCCTGTTGGGGCTGTGCCCTCTCATTGTGCGCTGCTGTTGGGCCGGGGAGGACAAACAAAGGGACATGAGCTCTGTGTGAGCCCGTGCCTTGATTGGGGAGCAGCCGAATTAGCCGGAGCAGTCCTTGGCTCCGTGAGGCTGCCCCGGGCTGCAGCTGCGGTGTGCCAGGGAGCCCTGTGTGCCTTCAGCACTGCGTGCCCTCGGTCTGGCTGTGGTGTGCAGCCTGCGGACACTGCTGGGGCTCATTTCCCCTGGGCACGGGGGCAGAGAAAAGATAAACCCAAACTTTAAAGAGCGACTGAATCACGTCCCGCTGCGACAAGAGGGCAAGAGATGTTTTCTTCAGTGGTCCCTTCCATGGGACAGGAAGCAAAAAGGTTTAGCCCACTGATCTCCACCACAGTCTCTGGTTTGCTGTGCTGCTATACTTTCAAGGAGGTGCAGATGTTGCTAAGCAAAATCCTGCAGAGCAGAAGTGGCAGGATTAGATCTGGGGTGGGCTGGGGCTCTCCCTCCCCGCGTACTGGATTCTCACTTTCAGCAGAAATAATGAAGGACCAGCTCCAAAAGGGTCGAGTGTCCTTCTCTCTTAAATCCCTAAAACCCTTCCAGTTGCTGCCCTGGACTGGTTTGTTTGTCAAAGGGTTCCTGTCTAGCTGGCAGTGCTTTCTGTTTGCAAAAGCTCAATGCTTAGTGGCTTTAAGCTGAAAGGGTGCACTTACATTAGACACTAGGAAGTTCTTCCCTAAGAGAGTGGTGGGGCCCTGGCACAGGGTGGCCAGAGAAGCTGTGGCTGCCCCTGGATCCCTGGAATGTCCAGGGCCAGGCTTTGCATTTGGGCTTGGAACACCTTGGGACAGTGGAAGGTGTCCCTGCCCATGGCAGGGACCTGGCATTAGATGATATTAAGGTCCTTTCCAACCCAAACCATCCCATGGTTCTCTAGGCAGTGAAGGTGTTGTTTGAACACCATAAATGTCTCCTGAGGCTCAAGCAATGGTGTGGTTTTTGGTGTGCTTTTGGTTTGGTTTAGTTTGGAGGGTTTTTTTTGTTGTTGTTTTGGTTTGGTTTTTGGCTAAATCTTTTTTGGCTCAGTCTAGGTGAAATATTTGATTTATTATGTTTCAAAAAGTGATGTTAGCTGCTGATTTTGCTACTCTGTTTTATTTTACCTCAGATGACTTTTACATTGCAGAAATGCTAGAAATAATGAGTGCAACAGATTCGAGCTGCATTTATTACTGTATTTATGATATACAGTTTAGTATGATACATGAAAATAACATCCTCAGTGTGCTTTTGTTTCTTTAACATTGCAGCCCAGGAAAAGATTTAGTACAGGGATAGAAGTGAGGTAAACGCCAGTAAACACATGCGTGGTGTATTTAAAACCTGCCCTAAAAATGATCAGTCATGATTTGGTCAGTGTGGTGGAAATACTTGGATGAAGACCTTTGCCACCACTTGAAATTGTCCCAGGCAGTTTAGCACATCCAGGTGGGTGTTGGGGTGACAGTTTTTGTAATGCACTGATTTTTTTTTTCCCCTGTAAGTTTCAGTTTTTTAGAGGACTTCTGAGTGCTTTAGTGTTCTTTCAAAAGTTAAAGCCAAACCAAACATCATCATCATCAACAACAAAACAAAAATCAAACCAACCAACCAACCAAAAAAACAAAACCAAAACAAAACCAATGAAAAAAACCACCACCCCAAAACCAAACAACAACCAAAAAACACCAACCGAAAACCAACCTAAAACAAAACAAAAAAAACAGAGTAACAGTTTGGAGGCAGAGTACAGTTAGATGTAGATTTCAGGAAATTCATGGTGATTTTTGGGTATGGGAGATTTGATCATACTGTCGAATGTTTTAAACCTTCCATTGTCCTAAACTTGCAAGTTAATGGTAGTTTCAGCAGATTTTGGATAGAGCTGAGAGCTGATTCCCTTAAGTCCCTGCAGACAGCATCTGCAGGCAAAACCTCTGAGTTATCTGGTTCCTAAACTACTCCATCATCCTGTGTGGATGTATGCAATTTTGGCTTTCCTGCATCACTCTGAAATGAGCAAAAGGGAAGATTAATTCCCCTAGAAAAAGCTTTCTCTGCTTTGTATCCATATCAATTTCAGTGACTTAAGATCTTTCCTTTCTCTCTCTCTTTTTTTTTTTTTTTTTTTTTTTTTTTTTTTTTTTTTTTTTTTTTTTTTTTGAGAATGGAGTGTTTAAACTGAGAACTTGTGGAGTATGGCAATGCGGCAAACTTTTCTAAGCCCCAGGCAAAACATAAACATCAGTATATTGCAGTCAATTTGTATGGAATATTTGAAGAATGTAATTTTTATCTTAGAGTGGTTTAAGACTCTGGAGAGATACACAAACCTCTTCCTTGTCCCTATGAAATAAACAGGAGCAAATATGTATTGTTGCTGCATTCTAGTGCTTTTTTGATCCTTTATCCCACTATTAAATAATTTCCAATTCAAATAATTTTGGTATCACCGGGAAAGCAGTGTTTAATTCTGTTGTGATCACCTCTCCCAAACAGGCAACAGGATTTTCCTGAAATGAGTGAATTTGAATAAGGATGCTTTTCCAAACAATCTGCTTTGTCTTCATTAAGGAACTGTAGTGATAGATTTGCATCGCTGTCACTTGTGGTGAGTGACTTCTTGCCCAGTCAGCCTGTGTTTAACTTGTGTTTCTCTCAGGCCTTTGCTAGACTGGGAAACTGTTATCACAGTTTGGTTCCCACAAAGGTGTGCATGAACCAAGGCTTTGATAAGCTAATTAGACAGAGTTCTCTCACTGAAATGTATCTCCACGTCCTTTAATCAGCTCTGTGACTCTGCTCCTGGCTGCTGCAAATTTAAAGAGGTATTTTCTCTCCCTGTCCCTCTGCCTGTTGCCTTTCCCTTGCTGTGCTCTGTGGTTTGCCTTTAAATATCTTTGGTGGTGGAACTATCTGTGTGTTTTGTACATTATTGCACATCTGGGAGGGCCTCTGGGTACTGCCTTAAAAAATGTTAAATAATGAAGTGGAGAGGAGGTGTTGCTTTAGCAGTGTTTGGGCGTACCAGAGCAGATTCTCTTGGTCTGCCCTGGCTTAACCAGCTGGAGTCTTGGGAGATGCTTTGCAGATTCACTGTGGCAAAATCATCCTATTTCCTTTGTAACTGTATTGATGGTTAGGATCTGCGTACCTTCGATGGTATGGGGATTTTTCCCCTGAAAAATGCTGCTGCCGCCTTCTTGAAAGCTGAGAGAGATCCCCAAAGCTTACCAGGCAGAAAAGCTCAGGGAGCTCTCAAAGGATATTGCTGCTTTTCCCTCTAACCTCTTACAGTCTCTACCTCCTCTGTTCTTTTTTCTTTCTTTGCCAGTAAGGCGCTGTGTGCAGTCTTTTGTGAACCTTTGTGGGCCAGATTTCTCCCAGGTGCCTTTTTTCCTCCTCAGTAGCTGCAGAAGAGGCAGTGGATCTGAGGGGGAGATGCGCTTTATGATTTATGACACTTTATAAAGTGCATTTCACAGCAGGATTGACAGAGCTGGAGACTGAAGTCCACCCAGTTTTGGGGATGCAGAGGCAGGTAGGGGGTGGGTCTGCCCCTGGTGACTGTCCGTGTGTCATGGACTGAGTGGGGACACCTCTGCTTGCTCAGTCCTTGCTTCCCTGCCTGAACTGTCTGCATCAAGAGCTGGGGGCAGTGCCAGCAGAGCCCAGGACCTGTCTGTGCTGGGAGCCAAAGCCCTTTTACACCTCTGCCACCTCTCCAGAAGCCATGGCAGGGCTCCTGCATGTGCTCCCTTATCAGCTGTTGCTCTAGAGCCGGGCTTATTTTGACAACCCCTCCTCTTCCTCCATGGGCTGCCTGCTGATGGCAGGGGTGTCAGCACAGCTCGCAGTGTGAGGAGCAGGGGTTTGCTCCAGGTTCCCTTGGCTGCTCTGTCAGGCACTTCAAACAGGGCTCTTTCCCACGGTTTGTCTCTGCCCCTGCCCCATTCTTGCCTGTAGCCCGAGGGCTGCAGCTCTCCAGCCATCTATTTATATGGCCCTCATTTGTCTTAGTCTCTTTGGCACTTATATGGCTCCCATTGGCCCAGGGCCTGAATGCCTCCCAATCTTTAATATATTTATCTTCACACATGCAGACACACAGGCATACCTGTGAGGTCAGGAAGTACCAGTGCTCCCATTGTACAGATGGAGGACATTAAGTGGTAATTGGCTAAACTGGAGCAGGTGGGGATGGAGGAAGGCTGCTCTCACATGGTACAGAAAATGGCATCACAAGAATTGGTTCATAAGTCACAGTGCAGCACCAGGAAGATGGGTCTCCCCACTCATACATGAGTCTTGCAGCCAGTGGAATATGAGGTCCTAGCCATGCCCTATCCCTGTTTTGGCCTTTTCATTCTTCAGTCTTCTTTTGAAATATTTTTGTGTCAGTGATACAACTTCAGATGCAAAGCTTCTGTCAAATTGCCCAGCCGGGATGGGGGAGGGAGGTTGCAGTCCTCCTTGTCTGACAGTGAAAGCAAAGGGGTTTTTAGTGGCGGGGTCCTGCCCTCTTGCTCAGTGGGCTTGCTGTTCTTGGATGGGGGATTGGTCCCCTCTTTTCAGTGGCTTCAAGGTGGGGCTGGGCCCAGCAGTCTGAAGGACCACCGTCAGCTCAGCATTTGCTTTGTTTTGCTGGAGCACTCTGAGCAGACTGTCTGCTGGGGAAAGAATTTCTGGCAGCTGATTCGTGGCCACACTGTTCCTTGGCAGTGGCTTTCCCTTAGCCTTTCCCAAAGATGGCAATGCTGCCAAGCACATCCCCAAACACTTTACAGACATGACCCATCACAGCGTCTTCAATGCAGAGACCACTTCTTTGCTTCTGCAAAAAAAAAGACACCACTCGTGGTGTTTGGGGGGCTCCACCAAAACCCTCCGGGGTCAGAGGTCCCCCCGTTCTGTTCAGGGTGCCTGCTCCTGTGCTGAAGCTGAGCCCCGTGGGCAGAGCCGGTGTTTTGGAATGGCGTGGCTGTTTGCTGTGCCCGTGCCTGGCTGATAGAGCATGGAGCCTAATTAGTGTGGCAGCTGCTCCCCGTTAGCGAGGCTTTCCTTAGGCGCCTGCACTAATGTTCTTGATAGCAGCTAAGGAGGGAAAGGAGGAGGAAATTGCATCTATATTTAATTAATACTGCATCCATATTTTATTACAGAGAGCCCTTAGGTGCAGGAAGATTCTCAGTGAGAACAATTGCTTTGGAGGGCTGAAGCTATTGTATGGTGCTGAGAAGATGAACTTCAGTTTTAAAAACAACCCCAAATTCCTTCCAGGGTCGCCTGGGAAAGCCCAGAAACCCTCTGCCACTCACCTCTCAGCCTCGGGCTGAAAAGCAAGTGGCAAATTTGCTGATAATTCTTCTTTGACTAGCCTTAATATCCTCTAATATTGCAAGCAAGAAGGGTTCGGTGGCTGCAGACAAACACCACACAGATTATTTTTTCCTTTCAGTAAGTTTCCAGGAGTGGAGAGGTTTCCTTTTCCATTCTCTGAGCTTACTCCTGTCTTCCAGCTGCAGGCACGCTGGCTGTGGATCCCGGCGAGGAGGCACGAGGTGCTGTTGGTCATCCCATCCCCATGGCTGGCGGTGGCTGGGGCGGCCCGTGGGGCTGGCGAGGTGGGGCTGGGTGCAGCTGCCAGCGCCTCAGAGGTGCTGGTGGCCACAGTGGCACCTTTTGGGGCCACCTCGAGGCATTGCTCACCGGGCAGCCGGGTGGGACACGCTTGGACCAAGGGGGAAGATGGGGATGTTTTGGGGTTAGCCTGAGCCTGGCCTGAGCAGGGCTGAGCAGGGCCGTGGGTCAGCCTGGGCAGTGCCATGGGCCAGCCTGGGCAGTCAGGGCTGTGGGTCAGCATGGCCCAGCAGAGCCGTGGGTCAATCTGGGCAGTGCCATGGGTCAGCCCAGGCAGTGCCATGGGTCAGCGTGGCCCAGCAGAGCCGTGGGTCAACCTGGGCAGTGCCATGGGTCACTGTGGCCCAGCAGGCCCGGCAGTTCGTGGCAGCACAGGCAGTGCCATGGGTCAGCCTGAGCACAGCTGTGGGTCAGCCCAGCAGTGCCATGGGTCACTGTGGCCCAGCAGGGCCTGGCAGTTTGCGGCAGCACAGGCAGCACTGTGGGTCGGCCCGGGCAGGACTGTGGGTCAGCCTGAGCAGGGCTGTGGCCCAGCAGGGCCGTGGGTCAGCCCGGGCAGTGCCGTGGGTCAGCGTGGCCCAGCAGGGCTGTGGGTCACTGTGGCCCAGCAGGCTCGGCAGTTCGCGGCAGCACAGGCAGTGCCGTGGGTCAGCCTGAGCAGGGCTGTGGGTCAGCCTGGGCAGGGCTGTGGGTCACCCTGGCCCACAGTTCGCGGCAGCACAGGCAGCGCTGTGGGTCAGCCATGAGCAGTGCCATGGGTCACTGTGGCCCAGCAGGGCTGTGGGTCAGCCTGAGCAGGGCTGTGGGTCACTGTGGCCCAGCAGGGCTGTGGGTCAGCCTGAGCAGGGCTGTGGGTCACCCTGGCCCGCAGTTCGCGGCAGCACAGGCAGCGCTGTCCCTGTGGCCGGAGCCCCAGGCCGGCACACGGGTGGTCAGTGCTGCTGTCCAGCTGCGGCAGCCAGGCACAGCCTGACCCGCTGCCAGCGCTCAGCCCTCTGTCCTCATTAGGGGCAGGCTTGGGCCAGCAAGGAGACATTTTGTAGTCCAGTCAGAAGCAAAAAATAAGCCTGTGTGTTGGAGTACCCTGAGCCTCTTAAAATATTTTGTACACACCCTTCATGCCCCATTAGTACCATTGTTTTGTGCAGTCAGCATGTGGTACGGCCCTTCTTGTACTCTGCAAAACACATCATTTTCCAAAATGTTGTTGTACTCTGTGGTTTCCGTTATAATAAAAATATGCAAACAATTGCTATCCAAAGAAAACTAACTACAGTTTAATTTTTCAATCCTCCTCATTCTCCTTTCACTGATTCCACAGTTTTTCCTTGGTAGTATCCAGACTTGGAGGAGAAGGGAAAGCTGAAGACAGAAGTGTTTACAGAAAGGAGGATTTCTGCCTTTCCACAACTACAAAAGAAACATTTGTTGCCTCAGATAACTCCAAAACAAACTGCTGCCAAAACAATTAGTGTTATTTTTCTATTATCCTCCTATTTGAGAGTAAATAGCCATTTCATGAATATGTTAATTATCTGGTAGGTGCAGCAGATAAGTGGATGTTGTATCTTCACAAATGATGATAACGCTTCTATTGTATACAAAAATATCCAACCAAGATTTTTCCCCAAGTATTTGGGGTCAGGTGGTTGCGATTAAACTGCTCAGAACTGGACCCTTTGCTTTGATAACTTAAAAGATTTAGCAAAGATTGAACAGTTGAGTAAATGAAGATTTATTTTTTCATTCTTTTTAAGGAAAAAGCAGGCAGATGAGCAATAAGAACCAAGTCCCTACAATAGCTGAGCTTTTAAATTGTGTTGTATTTCTCTATTAAGTTTTAAAGGCTAGCAGAGAGCTTCTGCAAAAAAAAAAAAAAAATCACTTGTGTAAGTAGTGCAGGGTCATATTTCTGTGTACTATTAAATACATGGTATTTTTAGAGGTAAAGTAATACAGTGTTATTATATTTAAATTGAGCTGTCTGCAGGACAGAAATTATTTGTGAATTTATTTGTCAGCAAGGTTACTAGATAGATCTATTTGTTTATGTTTTAAATCACCCAAATATTTATTTTAGTGAGACTATGCTTATTCAGGCTCTAGAGAAGCAGCAAAATGCTGATTTTCCTTTTGAATATGTGTACATGTGTACATTTAGGAAGAAAAATTCAATATTCTGCAAAGTTGAATGCACCATTGTGCCAGATAATTAAAATGTAAATTTAAGTATCTATGCCGGCTTTGTGATTTTTTTAATACTTTTAAGTTAGTTGTCTTTTAAAACATGTGGTCAGCTGTTGTATTCACATATGGTCAAATGATCAAAGTCTGAACTCCTCTCTAATTGTCCCCTGCTGCTTGTCTGCTCTGTCCATGATCAAGGCCTCAGCAGGTGATAAGAAAGGCATGAGAACAGGCTGGAAGGAGAATGAACACTGAGGGGCCCAAGCTGAAAGAAATAAAGACTTCCAGTACATCACCCTGACAGTAAAGAACCAAGAAAAAGTGAAGTCTGGTTAGTTCTTATTTTTTCTTTCTTTCTCACCCTTTTTTCTCCCTTGCTCACAAATCTGCATGTATTTTTTTAACGGCAGAATGCAAATAGGGTCGTCTCTGTGCATTCTCAGCTCATATAAAAGACAGAACCAAACAGCCTTCTGCAGACATGTTTATTTACTTGTGAGGAGGAGGAAGCTGCTAAGTCACACAGTTTATAGTATTTCACATGTTTGTGGAAATCATTGCAATTCTTTTCACTTGTGCTTGTCATTGTTTGCCTGGAGTTCACTTTGCCAGATGGTGCTTTATTGTCACTGGTGTCCACACCTCGCTCTTGCATCACTTCAAGACCAAATGGTGTGAAGAGCTTTAATACTTAGAGGATTTAGTAAAAGTAAATCCACACTTTGTGGAAGGTTCATTCTCAGCTATTCAAGCAGGTCTAGCACTGATTCAGAGAGGGAGTAGCAGATCCCAGGAGTGAAGAAAGAGTGAAATAAATGGATTGTCTTTGCCAGTTCTGTTTGTCCCCTGCTCTCTTGCAGTCAAAACTTCGATGGAAAATGAAGGATCAATATTAGATTTAGAATAAAGAGTTAACAGTTAAATAAAGGAAGGTGCATTGTCAGATTCTCCCCTCCTCCCCTCAGGTTAGTGTGGAAAACAGTTGGCTGCATTTCTAAAGCTAAATTTCTTAGGCTTGTAGTAATGTATTTGTATGCATCATGTTTTTGGAATCACGTGAGGATTAATTTTTTACATGAATTTGCATGCAAATAGAGGACTCCCTTTTGGCTTCTGCAGAGTCGTTTCTTAATGTTTGCAAACACTGTCGTCAGATGCAAGAAGTGCCAGTGCCCCATTTTACAGATGAGGAGGCAGTGGCTGGCTGATAAAGAAGTGAGTACTATTCAGATGGGGGGTGGGGGGTGAATAATCTATATTTCATTATTTAAAACAGGACTGGGTGCATATTTCTCTATTTTTGCAGGTATCTGAAGTCTTTTGTCCAAATGACTGCAGCAGTAAGACTGGACAGAGGGAGTGTGTGTCTCTGCATGGACGGGGAGTGTTTTAGCAGGAGGCAGATGTGAGAGGATTTAGAGGATATTACAGAAAAATCCTTGTGGTGGTCAGGCTATTTTACGGCTGCTGTAAAACAGGCAAACAGGTTAGTGGATATAACCATGAGGAGAGAGGATACGTCACAATTCCAGCCCCTGCAAGGAGGCAGAGCTGTGTTTGGTGCCCCAAGTTTTTTTCTGGGGTCGGCTCCAGAGGGTTCTCCTTGTGGGCCATGTGGGTTTTAGGAAGGACATTTCTTGGAGCAGGTTTGTGATAGAAGGGGAGATCTTACAACACTAATGCACAGGGAGGGTGGTGGAGAAAGAGGATTATGACCATGTCTCTACACGGGGCAAAGGGTGAGAGAGACTTAAAACAAAGGGTTTGGAATATTTTGACCGTGAAGATTTGTGGAAGGAGGGCCCCAGTCCTGCTGGGGGCTCTGCTGAATACTGTCTGCTTCAGCAGTGACCCACAGAAGGGAAGTGCCCCTTGGAAATCTCTGTGCTTCCCTTCCCTCCCTCCTGTGCTCCCTTCTGCAGTGTGAGCTGGTTCCACTTGGTCATGCTCAGGTGACTTCCTGAGCTGGGGTGGGAGTGCAGGGCTGGGGAGCCAGTGCCAGCACAGGCTGCTCTGGGGTGAGAGTGGCACAGCTGCTTGTTCTGAGTGCAGTCATGGGCTGCCAGGCCAGGGCACAGCAGCGGGGCATGTAAACCAGCTCCAGAGACAGCCAGAGGTATGACTTAACAGACCTGAGTGCTGGGAATTCACCCTTGCCTGCTTAGGGTATCTCACACATCCCATGTGCTGCTACACCCCACCCTGTGGTGTGATATACAGCCCTTCCGTCAGGATTTGCTATGCCCTAATGGCCCTCCTGTAAATATTTATTGTCCAGAACATCTAGAAGTAGGAAATATCTACTGTGAAGGCAGACACACAACGGGAACAGAGGCAGCCAAATTTAACCAGCTGATATATTTTATTTTCTGCCATTTGGTCCTCTGTTTCCTTCAGAATAAAACTGGCAGTGCCCAAAGAGAGTTGTTGATAGTCAGCTTTGCATCTGGAACATTCTAGGCTAGTGTGGCCTGCCTGTCTTCAACACAGGTGGGATGTTTCTTTTTCACAGAGAATTCCCAGCCTTGTCCGTAGATGTTAATGGGAAGGTTGAAGTGAATTCTGTTTCTTAAATGGTTTTTTTTGAACATGAAGATTTTTATACATACAACAATAGCATTCATTGAATTCCAAAATTGGGAATGCTGAGAAGCGATGAATGGAAATGCTTTTTATGTAATACTGCATTAACCTTGCAGACTTAAATGGTTCAGTGAGGAGTTACTGGTCACAGTAACTCATGTATACATTCTTGTTTTCATAGTGATTCAGATTCCTTTGCTGGCAGAAGCTGGTCTTTCTGTGAGCCTATGGAAAGAACAGAGAGCTGTCCATACCTGCTGCTGGTAGCAGGTAGGATCATGCTGTTTTCTTGGAAAATGCATTTGGATGCTATTTTCTAGAATAAACAAGTTAAAGTGGTCCAGAAATAAAATAGATTCCTCCCACTTCTCTCTTTCCCCCATGTGCTCATAATAAGTGGCTGAAGTAAAACAAAAAAAGGTAAGTGGTTGATTCTCACTCCTGCAAATGGTCAAGAAAATTACAGACCCAACAAAATCAATTTTCAAGTTTAATAGTCCACAGGCCCAAGGAATTCTGCGCAGTACTCCAGGGGTCTGGGTAGGTGTTTCATCTCTGAAGTTCTGTACAGAGCAGGCATGTTGAAAACAATAGGTTTTTGGCGGGGTCATGTGCCTCAGCAGGTTTGGGATCAACAGGAGGTATGTGGTTTGTTGGCTCTGACAGCGGTTTTGGGCAGTAGCTCTGACCAGTGGCTTTGGTGGGAGGGGATGAGGCGCTGAGGCTGGTTTCACACTGGTTTGTGAGGAGCTAAAGGGGGCAGGGCCCAGCTCTTCTTCCTTGGCATCCCTGCAATAACAGAATTTTGAGGAAGCACCCTTGGGCTAAGCAGGATGAGGCCCTGTGTGCCGTGGGATTTATTTGGGACAGGATGTGATCCTGTAAGAGGCTCTGCCTGGCTGGGCTGGGGTGACAGTGTGAGCCCACCCTGTCCCTGCATGGTGCCTCCAGCTGACCACCAAGAAGGGGTGGCTGCTGCTTTGGGTGGGATTGTGAGGCAGGGGAAAGCAGGAGGTTTTAGCACAGACTCCTGTGAGGACTTTGGCTGGTGGAGGGAGAAAGGACCTTTCTCTGCACTGTGGGTCAAGTGGTGGGGTAGTGAGGAGAGCAGCCCTCACGTGCAGTATGTGCAGAAGTGCTGCCTGTCAGAATGACTGCGCTGCAAATCTACTTAAAATAATTTCCTGTGCGCCACCCTGAAATTCATCTGGCAATTAAATGATAAGGTTAATATGTTACATGCATGGAGGCCAGAAAATTTGGAGGTAGTGTTGCCATAGCAACTGTATCTCTGTCCTCCTGGGCATAGGCATCCCTGCGGGGTCAGCCAGGGCGCAGTGCTGGGGGTGGGAAACGCCGCCAGCGTGGTACCAGAGGGGTGGGAGAAGTCATAAAAATGTAAAAATAAACCAAACTCTTTCATCTCGTGTGCTGTGGGTGGAAGAGCAGTAAAAGGTGAAGCTCCTCTCCATTGTGTGTCAGAGGGAGCACTGCAGTGCTCTCCTCGGAGTGTGCCAGGGAGCCTGTGCCTTGAGGAGGGCAGGGCTCTCTGCTGGCCCCAGCTGCTCTGTGTTCTCTGAGGATGCTGTAGCAGCTGGGAAGAGGTGTCTTCAGTATCCTCCTTCAGCTCCTACAGCTACAACCCCAGTGCATAAGGAAGACACCTGCTCCAAAGAACATATTCTCCACAAGTCAAATATACTCAGCTAATACCATTCCTTGAAGGGAACCCAGAAGGGTTCTTTTGTTCTTCCACAAATTCTGAAGCCATTTAATTTAGGTCTGAGAACTACAGAGCACTTGCTTTTGTGCACAGGTGTGTTTGTGAGCACTTCCACTGCTGCCAGGAGGCTGTCCTTCCCTTTGGGAGGTGGCAGCTGAAGCTCTGCTCTCTCCCCTGGGCCTGTCACCAGGAGCAGTAGGGTGCTGTCACCACAGGAGACGTGCCACGAGTCCTCCATCCTCATGTCTGCAGTGTCACTGCCTGGGACTCTACTGTGTCCAGGTTTTGTTAGTGCAGATGATTCTAGGCTGTTAGAAACCCCTGTGGTGAATGATGTAGCTTCTCTTAACTACAGAATATAAAAGGAATTTGGTGGGGAAATCAGAAATGATGAGTTGGCTCTCCCTGCTTTAATGAACTAAGTGTTTAAACCTCAGTAGTTCTGCAGAGATTTTGATTCTTGTTTCAATCTCCAAGCCTCACTCCTGGGTAATCTCTGAGTCTATTGTTTTGCCTTAGGGAAAGGGTTTGGTTTTCTGTTGCTATCTTTTCAGAATAGGTCTGTGCTTAGGTATTACCACAAAAAAACAGGTAATCTTTTAAAGTGAAAAAAAAGGCAGCTGGTTGCTGGCAGATACCTCTCATCTGGAAAAGACTCTTGGCTCATATGCTGGTTATCCCTGCTGAGATAAAGCGAGCAACTGGAGCAAATGAAGCACTTATGAAGTGTGTGAGAGCTTCTCCCTGTAGTATGCAAACGAACTGCAAATAATCTGTGTTCCTGCAGGAAGTCCTTTATGAAAAGCAATGGGTTGGAAAAGGAAATGGAGGGCCTTGGCACTGGCGAGATTATTTACGTGGAGGGCACTGTGCATTTGCTGTGTGGTTGGGGTATGATAACAGAAGTCTGCTTTCCCTGGAATGTTGTGGCTCTTGGAGGTAAGAGATGAAAGACACAGAATGATAAAGTGGTACATCTCAGGGCATTTTATTTTATATTAGAACTTTTTTTTTTTCCCGCAGCAAATGCATACCAAATGTCAGAGGGAGAGCCTATTGTCTTACCAGACCAATATCAAAACATGCACAGACATCATGCAGTTGTGCTATTGTACTGAGATGTCATCTTACTATCACTTTAGTTTATTTGAATAAATCCATGTATTTGCCAATGTTGTCATAAGAATCTGACATAAGGAATCTCACAAAGCTACATGATGACCATGCCCTGAAAGGCAGTGTTTGTGGTGAAAGTGCTTTCTACACACCCTACACACCCTGTTCATTGCTGAAACATATTTCTTCAATTGCGTTCCTTTATTTTTAAGGGTGCATAGTACCTTGGTGCAGCTTGGGTTGGGAACTTGGGACAGATACAACTTAAGCAGATTTATCTAACTACACACAATACTTTGTTGTTGGATGCAGCAGTAGTTGCCATAGCAACTGCAGGATCCCAAACTATTATGATTCCTCCAAGAAACAGGTTGTCTTTTGAAAGAACTGCAAGCAATTTAACTTTATTCTACAATAGCTATAGCTTTAGGGGATAAATGATATCTCCAAATGTATGCTTCTCTCCATGGGATCTTCGTGGTTTATTTCAATGATGATATTTTTTCTGTAATTTTTTTCATCATAAGGGTTTTTTTTTCTGAGCTGAAGGAATAGGTTTTACACTGCTCATCATTATTAGTTCTGTGTACCATGATAGTGTCTAATGACTCTTACAAACCCTGAGATCTTCCTGCTACCACTTAAAAAGAGAAAAAAAAATAGGGAGAAGGTCAGTGGCATTTTTTCCCCTGTGGTTGTTTTGTCATCAAATATTATTTCCCAAATGGAGATGAATTTACCTTCCTAACAGGCATGACCAAGGTATTGTCCCTGCTTCATAGGTGGGTGAATTGCTCCACTGAGGAGTTAACAGAGTTCTGTAAGACTGAATATGAATCTGTTGAGAGGCGGGACTGAGTGTCATGGTGGTTAGGAGTGGTTAAGAAAATTGTGAACTAACTCCCTGCAAGCAACATTTTTCACGGGAGCTGACAAAATAAAACACGGATCTTTTTTTGCTGCTACGTCCTGCAGACAAATTAATATAAATAACCAGCTGTATCAGAGGTAGTTCACAGTGTATAGTATTTGGTTCAGATGGTTTATTTTTATGATTCAAGGTTTATCTTCTTCATTTTCTTTTAGAAAGGTCATGGTAATGTGTCGAAGCTCCTGGGAGAGGTGGGATTGATGAGCCTGAAGAAGGCTCCAGGAGAACTTAGAGCCTCTTCCAGTGCCTAAAGTGGCTGCAAAAAAAACTGGAGAGGGACCTTTTGGAAGGCAAAGGAAAGGGGAAATGCTTCCAGCTGCCAGAGGGCTGGGTAAGATGGAATTCTGGGGAGAAATTCTTCCTGTGAGGGACAGGGTTCCCAGAGAAACTGTGGCTGCCCCATCCCTGTGGGTGTCCAAGGCCAGGTTGGATGGTGCTCTGAGCAACCTGGGATAGTGGAAGTGTCCCTGCCCATGGCAGGGGAGTGGAGCAAGATCATCTTTAAAAGTCCTTCCAACGTAAAGCATTCTATGATTCTGTGAAGTCATGTCATGTACCAGTTGGGGAGCTAAAATCTGTCTGTGAAAATAAATCAAGAGAGTTTCTTAGTTTCTGTTAATAACGCGTGCAGGGGATCTACTACACGCATTCAGTTAACTCTTAATAGGTTCATTTTCTCAGAATTTGTTACTTGCTTTGCAAGGCCAAAGAGTCTTAGTTGTGCTCCAGGATGTCAGGGAATGCATTGGAAGAATACAACATGGTTTTGTCCTCAGACCACTTCCAAAGCAAGCCCAAGACAAGGGGTTACAGATAGGGGTGTGTGAGGGGCTGATAAGAAGGTTAGTCTATGGATGTTTCTCAGAAAAGCAGCTATTGAAGTGCTGAGAAGCTGTTTGTTTGCACGGTGCTTCAGCAGACTTTGGAGGCAAACAAGGAAGGCACTTTGGAGGTGGCTGTTGGGAGCTCTTCCTTGCAGGAGCAGCACAGTGGGGGGAAAGCACAAAAGGGATTTTGTTTGAAAACTCACAAACATGATATTACTGGCTTCAGTTGGTCTTTCCCAGTCTTGCTGCCTGGTAAATCCCTGTCTTCCTATGGGAATGGCCATCTCTTTTCCTTCTCCAGGCAGAGGGCTGGGGTGCCCGACCTGCTGTGAATAGCTCAACTAGAGACCTGTACCAGAGCCTGCACTGCCAGCAACAGCCCTTAACAGAAGTGGGAATGACTTGTGGAAAGGTGGATGCTGAAAAGCAGCCACTTCCTGGGTATTTGAGCCCAGGTGGTATCTGTGACTTGGGAAATCTGAGATCTACTTGCTGCGCATCTTTACAAGGAGTTTGCATATCTTTGTCACCTTAAAGTGCTGAAAATTCATGAATTATATCTCAAAAAGTTCATCAGGATGTGTTTTGTGGGTTTTTTTGTTTTGTTTTGTTTTGTTTTTTTGTTGTTGTTGTTGTTTGGTTGGTTGGTTGGTTTGTTTTGCCTTAATTTGGATGTGTTGTCATGTTTATGAGCTTTTAGGTCCATCTGTGTTGCCTGTTTCAAGGTCTTATTTGAAACTGGGAATTGGAAACTTATATTTACGGTACGTGTTCTTTTTTTGTACAGAGCCTGGATTTGGGTGAGTGAAGTGCCTGCAGGTTCTGAGGCTTCCTGGAAGCACCAGCTGCTGCAAGACTTGGGATGAAACTGCAGGAGTGTGCAGTGCTGCTGGTACAAGGAGGCCTTTTCATCCAGCATCCTTTTGGGTCACGTGGGTATAAAATGTGGCTGGATTAGTCTTTTCTTCTCTCCTGACATTTGGCCTGGGTGGGAGGCTAAATCCTGATAGGTTTTAATATGGTGTTTGAAAACATGATTTTCTCTAAGTTTTACATGTAATTTGTCCATATTATTACTATAATATGGGTTTTATTCCTCATGAGGCTGTAGAAGTCTTCAGGATACTCTTAATATGTATGGTGGGAAATGGGCTGTTTGCAAATTAGTAACAAACTATAATAATTGCTTTGCTTTCCCCTTGAAATGCTAATCTGAAGCTTTGATGACCACAAAATTCCCATGTAAAGGCATACAGATCTTCAGCTGCATTTGCTGGATGTATTCAGATCCCTGCTTGGTGTCTAAAAGAGGCAATAATGTCTGCAAACATCTCTGGCCACTTCCTCCCACACATTGCTTGGAGTGGGCTCCTGTCTGCTTGGATATCTATATACAGCACAACTGTAGGTGTGAGTTTTTGTGGTCTGACCTGTTTCCATAAGTTAAAGTTGCTAAGGATGACCACAATCATAATTTAATAGGAAATGCTGAGCTAGTGGTGAATTTTCTAGAAATATCTGCAAAGAAAATATTGAGCGTTTGAAAACTCATGGGGAAAAGTATACATTTTGAGGACTTGAAGCCATGAGAGGAAAAACAGTTTGTAAACCAGTGCTAATCTTGATCAGTGTTGAAGAAGTTCATGTTTAATCGTGATTAAAAAGTTTGCAGTAATATAAAAGCTCTCGATGTACAAACCTTGTAGTGATTCCATCCTGTCCACTCTAAGTCCAAGCCTCTGTTTGACTCTCCTTCCTCATGGACATCCCTGGAGTCATCTCTGGAAGATCTCAGGTCCATCTCTGTCTCACAGCATCTCCAGAGATTTTTTCCTTCTCTGATCTGAAAGCAGAATACCAGTGTGGACGGGCTGAGTCTGAGGCGTATTTCTCAGCAGCCATCAGCCCTTTTCCAGTGTCGAGGAGGAGATGTCACTGAAATGTAATCTGTTGGCTTCTCCTGGAGCATGTAAGGCATGCTGGTTATGTGAATCTCCTCTCCTGTCCCTAACTTTTACAGCTGCTGGCTGGATTATCTTCACTTTCTCCCTATCTCTTTGAAAAATTGAGTAGATTCTCTTTTGACAGCACTGCTGCGGCTGTTTCTCTAGTTGAAAGCCATTTCAGTATCCCTATTATTCGTTTTTTGGCTCTGCCACCTGGATGGAACTAGTGCAAAAGGCGTACCCAGGAGAAAGGAGGTGCCAGCAAGGGAGCAGAAGGAGAATGCTCATGAGGAAAGCTGGGTCATCCTGCACCTGCATTCAGTGCTTTGGCTGAGCTTAAGCAATTTGCAGGAGCGATGTCGGAGGGGGCAGTTGCCCGCACAAACATCTCTGTGCCAGGGGTTTTCAGCCCTCGCTCGGTGTTTAACATCTGCTATCCGGAGAAGCATTTGTGAGCGTGGAGATGCTGATCCGTGAGCCCGTACAAAGGAGCCCTGGGGGCGGGGATGCTCCGGATCGCTTACAGCCTCCTCACCCTCGGAGGAAAGCAAACAGGGGGATAAAGGTCACACAAGAAAGGGAGGATATCATCTTAAAGAGAGCCTCTGCTGCACAGGACTGTGTCGTGCAGTGCTGCTGAGCATCTTGAAAAGCAAACCAATAGCGTTAGGGTGGAGGAATTCCCACTGCATCCCCCTCCTCTAGCCCCCTCACCTCTGCGAGATCAAAAAGGCAGCAGCAGTGCAGCCTTCTGTCTGCATGAGAACAGAGCCTCTGGAGGGGAGCTGCCACATGGGAAAGCTGCTCTCTGAAGATGCTTGAAAAATAAACAGTGGCACATCAGCACAGTGTGAGGTGGCTACCTGCAGGAGGAAAGGAGAAACCATGTGTGCTTGGGTAGGCGAGAGCCTGCCTTCTCTTCCTTTGAATGGCAAGGACTTCGTTTCTGTGTACTTACCAGACCTGGGGCAGCATTTCTGGGAAAGGCAGTTATGGTAGAGGGAGATGTTGCACGCAGTGTGGTGCTCCAGGGATTGCATTTTGTCACACTGTGCCTCCTGTCTTCTGAAGGCTGAAATGCCCCAGCACAAACCTGGGGAGCAGGACACTGATGGGATGTGCCAGCAGTGGACAGCAGTCTTATCTGAACCCGTGACAGAAAAGACTGGGAGAACTCGAGGTTTTTCTGTCCCCAAATTCTTGGCATTAACCTGACCTCTTCCTGCACCTGCCAAAATCTCTCTCAGTGGGCCGGTTGTAGTGTAACAAGGAGTTACAAGGAGTACAGTAGCTAAGGAGACCAAAGTGGTGAGCAGTTTCTGAAAGACACACTGGTGCCAGGTGCCTGAAAGGACGTGTACAGGGCTGTTTTTTCCTCTTTCTGTCTCGGCTTCCCAGGAACTGTTTTGCTGCACGTCTGGTGTTGCTGACCCACCGCATGGGAAGCCTTGAGTAATCCCACACTGCTCTGAGCATGTTTGAGAAGTTCTGTATGACAAGATTGCGGAGTGTCCTGCCCTTTGCTCTGCCCCCTCTCGTGTTTGTCACATCTAATAATGGACAGAAATGTGGTGTGTGCCACTGAACATGGGGAATTTGTTTGTATTCCGCGTTTGCCACAGCCTTTTAATTTGAGGAGGGAGCGTGGGAGCAGGGAATGGCTAAGAGCACTTCTCTTTGGTAGCTCTCTGCTGTAGGCTGGGTACAGTTCTTAGGGAATGGTGCGAACTTGAGCTGAAGTGTTGGGCTTTAGAGTGGCAGTGTGTCTGGCGGGGCAGTGCTTTAAAAGTGCTGGATCTGTTTCAGGGGCTGGTGAAGGGTGGCTGAGATAGGCTGCTGTCTGTGCTCTGTTATCTGGCACTGGAGTTTCCAAGGAGGATGTTGTCACATTTTATTTTGCAAGGGAAGTGCTGTAGAAAGATCACTCAGGCTGTCTCCAGCCCTCAGCCTAGGCGGGGCTAATACACACTCTCTGAGCTGTGCTTGTGCCCTGCTGCAAGCAAAGTGGGCTTTTGTTCCTAACCTCAATGCTGTTGCATCTTGGGCTTGCTCCTTGCAGACATCTCATCTAGTTAGGTAGCAATAATAAGGTGCAAGAGTGCAGGCCAATCCTAACGTGTGAAATCCCGATGGTTTTTCTGTGCTTACAGATTTGGTTGTTGCATGTGTGAATCTGACCCTAATTTCTGTGCACATGCTCTCTGTTCCTAGACATAGCAGATGTTGTTCCAACAACCTCCTCCCACCTTTTCTCCCTCCTTTTTATTCCTTTCTTGCATGTTCAAAACCTGGTGAGTGTATAAGGACACTGTTGTTAGGTTGAAGACTTCAGCCTGTGTCTATTGCCTAGTCCAAGGGAAAATGGGACTGGTACAGCTGGGAAGTTGGCAGGAGAGGAGGGCATACATAAGAAATTATTTCTCATGAGGCCTCTTTTCCCTCCTTAGCCTGTGTAAAAGGGCACAGGTTCTACTTTTGGATATATGTGAGTATTCAGCAGTCAGCAGGGAAGCTTCCACAAGGCAAATAAAGTCCCTGACATATCAAAAAGGCATCTGCCTTGTTCTGTAGACTTTGTAAGAAGTGTGAGATCGTAAATGAGACATGGAAATGAGGTGAATTGTGCCACTAGGATAACATTTTTGAGAAGCATCTGGTTCAGGATTGTACACTGTCTAGCATGGATGCTTTCTGGGACAATTCCCCATCCAAGGCTTGGTTCCATTTGCTTTATGTCAAGCCCCTTCCAGGAGCATATTGCAGAGATTTCTGAAATGATGGCAATCAGACAAGAGTGGGATAGTGGAACATGAGAGCTTTGTCAGCCAGATAGTGCACCCCAGTGAAGGAGCCTTGCTGACAGGGTAATTTCACTGCTGCTGGGACCTGGCTAGCTTTTACAAAGGAAATTTTGTGTATGCACTGGCTCCATGCATAGGAGGAACATCCTCTGGAGTAGTTGAGGGCAGGATACATGCCAGGATTTGTGCTGCTCATCGGTGAAATCTGACAGCTACCTATTATCCAGAATATTTTAATAATATCTTTGGAGTATTTTTTCTGGGACATGCATTTTTGGATGACTGTTGTTATCTTTATTTGTTTTCCTAAGCATTCCCAATATCCTTCTCACTTCCAGCTGGGAAATAGAAATACAGCAAGCTTTAGGTTATTTATTTGTTTTTCTTTTTTTTTTTTTACTTTGCCTCACGTGGTTGTTGTGGGCCTTGTTATCTCTGCTGCAGTTTGTGTTCCAATAGCTCCTGAAATCAAGCAATTTAATTGCAAAATTGAAGAAACAAGAAGACACCACACAAAAGCACCAAGAAGATATGGAAAAAGGCACCCGTTTTACAGTGTCCATGAACATCTGTTAATGCAACATTTGCAGCTGGATGGGGAAAATTGTAGAGAAAGGAATGTTATTCATGGTCCAAGCTAGGTGTTGCAAGTAGCTTCCATTTCGGATTTCTGCCTTTCCTCAAGAGAGCTGCCAGGCTCCAGGAACAAGCTTCTGCACTGGGCCAGCCTTAGGCAGGGATAATCTGCCTTCACGTCAAAATGAGACTTGTCTTTTCCTGGATGATGTAATATTTTTTCTCTTTAGGAATTGGATGATTATTTTGCAATTTAAAGCCTTTCAATAAAGGTTAGCAGGAGGAACAATTTAAAGCTGTGAGGGTGCTGAGGCACTGGAACTGAGAAGCTGTGGATGGCCCATCCCTGGGAGTGTTTGAGGCCAGGTGACTGAAAGGTGAATATTTGTCACAGCCCAGAGAGCAGAGCCCTGTGTAACTCAGGTCAGCTTGGAGGGGAGGAGAAAGCTGCTGCCACATCTGCTCCCTGGTTTGAGTTGCATGTTGTCTAGTTCTTATACTAATCTATAGTAACACTCACTTTGTTGGTTTTGGTACTATCAACAAAATCTGTCAGGTGTTTCGTGGTGAGATGATCTTGGTTTAACAAAATCTGTGGGGATTTTTTTCGAGCTGCGCTCTTTCTGCTCCATTTTTCTGTGCCCTGTGGATGCACATGGATTATACTCCGTAAAATTATTCTAATTTGGTAGAATGTGGTTGGGATGAGGAAGGAAAAACTTCCAACCAATGTGTTACAAGCTCATCAAAAGCGTGATAAAGTTTCCATTTTGAAAAATAGCATAAATTGTAGACATTTTGTTCCAATTTGGGATGAAACTGTATTTTAACATTTTCCGTGGCGGCTAGAAAATCTTGTTGACCAAAGAAAATGGATTCAGTATGATTGCATTGTTACTTTGGTAGGAAGGGAAAGAAAATTAACATGAAATCAAAATTATTCATACTGCAATCGGTGTTGCTTCTAAGACCCGTTGACCTAGTGCATCATCAAAAGGAACCTGGAGAAAGACCTCTTACTTAAAATTAACTCTCTTAATCTGTCTCTTAGCAGTAGTTTGGGGAAGTAAAGGCAATAAGTGAGGGTGCCTGTTAGCAGCCAGTTTCCATGTCCTGGTCTGATTGCATTGGTAATTGGGGTGCAGGAATGGGGCAGCCTTTCCCAGGGAGTTGCATAAGACTTTTGGGCATCTTTTTCTTTGTAATACACTTCACCCTTTTGAAAAGTAGCTCTTTTTTTGTTTTGTTTTGTTTTGTTTTTTGAGGAAATACAGGGTTTTTGGTTTGCATTTTGAGACTTGTCTTCTCTTGCAAAGGGAAACTTGGCACTGTGAACCTGTTAACTCCAGCAGGCATCCAACACGTGCTTTGGAGAAGGTGATTATTCCCTGTCACTGGGGCAGGTGTCTTTTCCTGTGAAGATTTTTGCTGCCATTATGGAGTGATGTCCTAAAGGGGTTTGTATTTTTAGCAGCTGTGATTTATGTCCTACAGGCTCTGTCTTTAAATCATGCCTCAAAGAGGGATAGGTTATTTTACAGAGAAACCCATAAAGTAATATATGCTTCTGGTGTGACTTTTCTTTAAAGTTGTGCATTAATTCCTGAGAACTGGGGTCAGCCTGCCTGTGCTGAGATCTGCAGAATGACATTTCCATACTGGGGCTTATTTCATGCTGCTGTGAGAAGCAGGAAGTAATATTTACCATATGAAGATACACAGTACTATTAATAATAATGGTACCAATTAATACTAATGCAGTGCATTTTAAAACTTACTCTCTTTTTCTTTGTCTCAGAGTACTTAATACCTCCAATCCATAGAAAAAGTAATGGAAGTGCTAATGAGAATTCAAATTTTGTAGGGATCAGTATCAGCCTCTGGTACATGTGCAAACCTCAGGCTGCAACTTGGTGGAAAGCTGCTGGCTTAGGAGTTCTTGCTTTTAACCTGGAAATGTACTTGCTCTGCTGTTCTGGAGCCACCTTTGCAGGGTGGGGAAGCCTCTGAATTTTGCTGTTTCTCCTCAGCATCTGTAAGCAGTGATGCAGATCAGACTGAGAGTGCAGAGGAGGTGGCTGATCTGTGACTTCACTGTCGTATTTCCTCCACTCCCCAGTGGCCCGTGCAGTGTCATAATTTACAGCTCCCACAGTCTGGCCAGGACATAAACCTGCTTCTGTGGTGAAGATTTGTAGGCAAGTTACAGTCACTAAAGCTGAGTGATGTGTCCTTAGTGATGTGCTATCCGGGTGGTTCTGGTTTGGCAAATACAACTTAGTTCATTATGGGTTTAAGAAAATGGTGATGTACCTCTGATGTTGAGACACTTATGGTGGAGTCTAACAAGGCTTTAATTTTTTTCCATGTGTAACTATGGAGGCATGCTTTGATATCAGAGAATTGCTTTATAAATGAAGTTGTAAGAAACATTTAAATGTCAAGTATCCTTCATCTCATTCATTCAAACGCAGAATATTTATGAGGATACTGTTAATAAAGCATCTTTTCCTCTCTGACAGACTGGACTGAGGCAGGGTATTTGACAGTGGAAAAGACTAAGAAAGTGAGAAAAGGATGTTTTCAATGCGTTACTTTGAATTTCTCTTGCATGTCCTTTTCTTTCAAGGGTTTTGTGAATCGCTCTGGCAATTTGCTAAGTATTAAAAGGAACAATGAACAGGGCCCTCCTTTTACAAAGACAAAGAAACAAAGATTTGAAGATTTTTCAGTTTGGTTCAAAAATAGCTTGATGAAGATGGACATTATAGCAAATGAAATATTTAACTAGAGTGACCCTCACTGAAATGATGTCAAGGGTAGTAAGTAATACAATTGTCACATTGTATGTAATCACTCCTTTGTAAGTTACTGAGGCACAATTATTTTAAGTAAATTGAAATGTCTAATAGGGACAATGCTGTTATTCTTTAGCTAAAAATAGTAACATCAAATACTTATTTAATCTTTAAAATGTTTCAGGCTTTTAACAGCAAGACTGGATAATTTCACTCTTTTGGTATTAGTTTCATTATTTCTAGTTAGTGTCTTTGCTCTGAAGCTTTCTCAGGGTACAAGTATTTACCAGTTTCCTCTCAAACAATGAAGTTATTAACCACTTAAGTTCATTATCTCCCTGAAAAGATTAAAGAGGTTTCATTTTTTGGATGGTACTCTTGAGATTTGGCTCAAGTGTTTGTGATTTGGAGTGGCTGCAAAATTGTTATAAGAAATGTGCCTCAAGAAAAAGCTTCTAAACTACCCACGCATTTGGGAATTCAGTTTCAGGTCCTGAGTTTCCCTTACTGATGCAGACAGCAAACACTGCCCTCCTTGTCCTGGAGTGGCAGTATGGTCTTCTGCACAGCCTCCCTCTCCAGGAATGTGCCAGGAGAAATGCCAGGCAGGTGCCACATGTGTCAGCACAGTCAGGGTTTGCTGCCAGAGTCCCTGAGAAAATGCTTGTGTGAAGTCTTCCTCTGCAGACCTGCTCTTCTTGGGCTGTGCTACCTCTGCCCCCTTTGGATGGGATTGGAGCTGAGCTGAGCCTAAACGCCTCTTCTCTCAGAACTCTGGGCTTTTCTGTTACATCAGGCATCCCAAATCCTTCATCTTTTACCCAGATATTCCACTGGATTATTGTATTTCAGCCTTTGAAAGATTTTATTCTTTTCATAAGCATGTACAAAAATATTGTTGAAAGCTCCACTATTGTCAAGGCTATTGGTGCTTCCACTTTGCTGCCAGGGTGCAGCTCAGAATTGTTTCAGATGGATGAAGGTAGACACCCACTTACTAGTTAATTTTCTCCTTAGATGTTCAAAGATGAGTCTTCTTGTAGTATGTCAGCATAATTTTAAAAATATTTTTATTAATTATTCTAAAGCTCTGTTTACTTATGAAGCTGTTGCTACCCTTTTAAATCCAATTATTTATAAGTAACATGTTTAGCACATGTTCTTGAGGGAACCAAGCCCTGTAAGTCAGACACTGACTGATGTTTTGGTATTGGTCCATTCCCCAAGGTCTGTGAAATTGCCTGAAAACTGTTACAGGAAGCTTCCTGAATGCACTACAGTGAGCTGGAAGCAGTGCTGTGTCACAGATGGATTTACCGGAGTCTCATCACAGTGCCCTCCTCCCTTTGGCAGCAGGGATCAGAACTTTGACCTGTGACTGTAAAAGAAAGGAACATCACTGCCTGAGCTTGAAAAAAAGGAAAATCATAGTGACAACCTTCTAACATTTGATAATTTTTACTCAAGAACCCATCACCAGTGGAGAGGGGCAGTGCCAGTTCTGTCACCACAGCAGAGTCTCTTGATGTCCCTCTGGGGCCTCCATCTGAAGGAAGAGCTGCTCCTTCTGCTCAGCAGAAGAGATTTCCCTTTAAGAATCTGGGGGAATTTGTGGACCAGCAGCTCTCCCTGGACCTTTGCCCTTGCATCGTGGCCCTTTTGTGATTCCGGTTTTCAAGTTAGCATGAGGCTTGCAGCTCAGGTGGGAAGCCTGTTCCCTGATGAGTACTGAGCTGGCAGTTCTGAGCTTTCTGTACCAGACATGAAGTTGGTGCTGACTGCCCAGACTGGGGGTGTCTCCTCTTTACCTGTGCCCTGCCTGTGACAGCCCCCACAGAAGGAGGGGACTGTGGGACTGGCTACAGAGGCCAGTGCCTGACCTTGATGAGCTTAACAAAGCCAGATCCTCTGGTATCTTAGTGTGACCCTGATTTAACAGGGCACTTCTAAGCCCTGCCATCCTGATTCTGACAAAGTCCTGACTAATCAGATTAACCTCAAATCTCAAACTTATTCTTTCCCTTCATAGGTAAAGTAAAGAATACTATTTTTCCTGAGAGAGATTATTTTCCAGTACCCATTTATGGGCGTGAGTTGAATAAATAAAAACAGTTACAGTTTTATCAGAGAGATGAGCTATTAGGGTGGAAATCATTAGACAGCAGTATTGTTTGATTAAAGGGCAGTATATGCTGCTAAGTTCTGAGTTTTTTCCATAAAGAAGTCAAAAACCTGTCAGATTTCAGCCTGGATCGTGACTTATCCAGATGGAAGTCTCAATCTTACACTAGCAAAGATTTTGCAAGCTTTTACTTACAAGCATATTATAACCCTAATGTTGCCATATTTCATTTGGCAATAATTATGTCCTTTGCCTCTCTTCTGAATAATATTTAGCTTTATCGTCATTATTATTACTTGCCACTGTTCTGCTGGGAGCACTAGTTTGCATTTAATTACAGATCACTTGCAGATAGCCTACATGGCCCTGATTCAGCAGACACTTGTAGCAGGTGTGTGATTTTAAAGCAAGTGAATGAGCCCCTTTAAGTTCCCTGTAGCTCATATCCTGTGATACACTCTGTGCCTGGCATGCACAGATTGCACGAAGCCTGGTCTGAAGAGTGTCTCCATGCAGGCAGGGAGCTCTGCTGCCTGCTCTTGTGGCTCCCTGATCTCGTAGGTGTGAGGCTGCACATGGCCACACGTGTCCTGTCTTATCACCTGACATGGCTCTGAAACTGCGCCTGGCAACCCACGAGCATCAGATAGAACTCGAGGACTTCTGGACTTCTTAGAAAGGACAACAGCTTTTTGTTAGCTTAGGACAAAGAAGAGCCCTCTCTCTTGGATGCTTCCTTGGCTCAGTGTAAATTTTAGTAAGATTCTCTATGCTAGAAAGTAAAACTTGGCTAAATGACCTACCAGGCAGCAGGATGTGCCAGGCACATTCACAGTATTGTATAATTTAATTGGCTAGTTGCAAATGCATAATAAAATACAGGGTGTTTGAGTTATTACTTAGCTGCCTATGTAATTACTTCTGTTTAATATTTAATTGTGTTGATCTTTCTGTCTTGTCTTTGTTCCACACAGAAAATAGATCCCCCTTTTTGTCTATTCACAGGCACTGGGCTACTGGGTAGAGGGTTTTGCAGCTAATCTTCCTGATTGTTCAAATGTCACTGTAAAATATTTAGCATCTTGATAACTCTGAAGCTATCAAAACAGATTGGATGGTAACAATTAAAATTATGCTAACATCACTAAAACAGATATAACGGAGTGGTGCTTGTTAAGCACTTAATGATCCCTTTCTCCGAGGAATTCCATTTCAATTTCTTTATGCTGCCTGATTGCTTTACTGCATCCTGCAGGTTCTGTGCACTGCTGCTCTGTGTAATACATATTCAAACCCTTCTCTGAGCTCTCATCATGCCAATCAAGGATGCAAATGGAGTCTGTATGACTGTGTGATCAGAATTTCTTGCTTGTTTGCAAGCCTGTAAATAATGGAGTGAATAAGGATCTGATGTGTAACAGCAGAAAAGTAATCAGACCTTGTATCTGGCTTCCAGTGAACATCAGTGTGGCCCTGATCCAACCACTGCTGTAATCAATGGGAGGCTTTTATTGACTTTAATGGGAGTTGAATTAGGCCTTGTCTGAGGCTTGAAAATTCAGCTGCAGCTCTTGGGGCTGATCCTTGGCCAGGGTAACCTGGTTTTATGCTCCTGGAAATCAGACAGCTGATCAGCCTTGCTGTGCCAAGGATGTGGCAGCAGTGCCTGCCCTGAGCTGCTGTCACCATCACACACTCCAGCCTTCTGTGGCACTCTGGGCTCTGCTTCCTTCAGCTATTCATTTAGGACCTTACACTGCTCTCTGAGCAGTGCTTGAAATGGGTAATTATCTTTAGAAAAACGCTTGACTTGAAAGGGATTATAATAATTATTATTTTGAACTTTAGTGTTTTTTTGATACTTTCATTGTTTATAAAGGAGCAATATCTATTCTGTTTGCTTTACTTTGGCTGCAATGGAAAAATGAGCCAAATTAGCAAAACCAAAAATAAACTAAGTTGATCAGAAAAGCAGTCCTTGGAAATTTGCAGGCCTTCCCTTGCAAATGCTGATATGAAAAATCATAGAGGTTTAATGAAGTGTCCTTGCTTTGGAGTTCTGTGGGGATGAATGGGTAAGAGAAGACAATAACTGTGTGTGGATGAAAGGCTTTTATCAATGTAACTTTGTGGATCATCTGTAGTATGAACCACATAGAACTGTGATACCCTTCCTGTTTCTCAAGTACTACAATAAGTATAAAAGAGTTTGTCAAATTCTTTGAGCTGATTCTCATTCTGGCCTCTCTGCTTTGAAATTATATGGAAAATACATCCTTTGGGGAGTCTTCTGGCCAGCTGAGCTCTCCAAGGATGAGCTTGAAAACGTGCTAGATTGATGTTCTGGAGCAGCTCCAAGAAAGCTTGGCCAGTGTGTGATGGCAACTGCACCTAGGCTGAAATTCAGGGAGGGAAATGCCTGCGTGCCTCTGGGTTGTGTGTGTGTTTACAGGCTCACTCCTCAACAGTGAGAACCAGCACAGTTGCTGTTTCCTCCAGCAGCGTGAGGGTGTTTAATGCCAGCTGAAATTCTGGGTCTCCACATCCTTGTGCATGCACTGGTTGGCTTTTGCTGAGTTGTTTTCCTCCTCACTTAAGCGTTATTTCCAACAAAGGCAGTGGAAGCAACTTGGATGCTGGTTTTTCAGCAACGAGTATGTCCTGTGTTATAGGGAAGTGCTTGGCTGTGTTGGGGGGCAGGAGACCCCCCGTGTCACCCCTCACAGACAGCTTTTGTGCTGGGCTGGTGGCAGTTCTTGTGCTGTGCCAGAGGCTGAGTGCCCATAGGACACCTGTCCTGGTGTGCTTGGGGTCCCACCAGCTTTTCCTTGTTCCTCACACACCCGTGTGCTCCTTTGTCACACAGCACCTGCTGGGGTTGGGGTGCCCCTGTGGGTCCTGCTGGCACTTCTGGTCCAGGCCTGGGTTGCAAGAATCATATTCCAAAAGGTCTAAAAATGCCTCAAAGTTATTAAGACTCATGCGAAGTCTTAATACCACACACCACAATAGTTTCTCCCACTTCAGTCTGGCCATTGAATGCTGCTATGAATAAATGCTCTGCTGCATCAGTTCTCAACAGAAAAGCTCCTTGGCCTGGCACTGCCAGGCTTACTGTCCTTTTTAGACCTAACTTGGAAAACAGGAGGTTCTGCTAGTCTTTACAGGGTTTCACTTCTCTTTTGTTTTACAAAATCCTGTCTTTGGACATGAGTTCCATAATAATCCCCTTTTTAAAATGGTGTTTGCCACTTACCTGTTTTCCATTTGGAGGTGGTTTATTTAGAGTAAATTAAAGCAAGAAGGTAAAGTGGTTTTTATTTTCCTGTGTTCTCTATTTATAGGCTTTGACATCTGCCCTCCATCCTCTTCCTGTGTTCATGCAACATCAACCCGTGCAGGAATAAGTCAGGGCTCATCTTTCTGCCATGCAATGCTCTTCTTGATCATTTGACTGAAAAGCATTTGTCTGTGGGTGAAAACTACCACTGCTTTTTCTTTTTTCTGTAGTGACTTTGAAATTGCACCTTTTCTCTTACATTTAACAGTTCCAGTTCATGGTGATATTTAGAAATAAAGCTGAACTCAGCCAAAAAACAGAAGAACTGAAGAGCCCCAGTTGTCAGAGAGGAAGAATATAGCCTGACAAGTCTCCAGTGTAAGTAAGGTTGTAGACATGTAGAGATGTGTCAATTCATTTTAATTCTCACCCACTTGTGCTCTGCTACTTTGCTGGTGAGTAGAAGGATTTCCTCAGTGATGTTGTTTACTTTTTGTTCATTCATGTTGGAGTTTACAGATTGTTTGAAAGCAATTTAACTTTTCACACAGGAATTTCAAACAAGTGAAGGCTTTTCTGTGCTAGGGAAAATGTGAACACAATTTACATTGCCAAGTTGATTTTAAAGTCCTAGAGTGTGGAAGCCTCCAGAACTGCCCATTGCCAATGTGTGGAGCAGTTCTTCCACCTGTTTACCTTCTCATTTTCCACATTGCTTTTTTCCCTAGCCATTTTGTTGCCTCACATGCATTCCCCAAAGAGTTCATTCTCTCTCTGCTGAGCTCCCAGTATCTGTGGGGCAGTGCTGGTGGCTGGGGTGACCCGGTGTGTGTGCTGGTGCTCTGTGCTGTGCAGAGTTCAGGCCCCAGGACGTTGCCCTTGTCATGTCCGTGTGCAATTAGCAGAGTGCCAGACAGGGCTGGAGCTGCTCCTGCTGCTGTGCTGGCTCGGGGTTAGTGTTTGGGTGGTGTTTGGGCACAGCAGAGCCTTTCAGTGCAGCCTCCGTGCAAGTCATTTAGAATATTACATGGACAAACATGTCATGATTAAGTCCTTAGGAGCCTGTAAGGAGCTGTTTTTTCACAGCCATTCCTGGTGTGTTGAGATTAAACGTCCTGTCACATTGGGCGTGTGTACACTCCTGGGCAGGAGCTGACCTCTCCAGAGGCTGTAATTAGAAACAATTTTCAGATTTTTATGATGAGTTCTATTGCATGGTGTGCACATACAGTCCACCCAGAGACGTTTTCTTTCACAAATTGAACTTGTTCTCTCAAATGCAACTGCATCTCCAGCTGTCTTCAGAATACCCTGCACTGCCTATGAGAGCTGTAAAATAACTGCAAGCTTATAAGTTCACCTTTTTGAAGTTATTAGATGTGCTTGACTCATTGGAGCCTGTTGCTGTGGAGATAGGTACAATATAGGAACCTTGGCACTATGACAGGCCATTAAAATACCAAGATGTTTAGCCATGTATGAGTATTTTCACACAGTGAGACCTCTAAGCTTAGCCTGCTGCTGACATTGTTAGTTATTGAATCAATTGCATGAGATGAGGTTGACAGGTGTAATTATATATTTCTGTGGTGATTATGTATGGCCTGTCATAGAGACCAACATGCCTGTAACTGTGCACTCATTTAGCAGTCATTTATTGAGTGAAGTATTGGAGTTGGCATGCCGTTTACAAGGGAAGGAAATGTAAAACAAAACAGAAGTCCATTTTGAAATATAATTGATTCATTAAACCATTTACCAATGCTTCATTTTAGTGCAGGGAAATTTATCTTTCTGTATTTCCTACAGATGTCTCAGTTATTTAAGGATATTCTTACACCCTGACTTTTTAACAAAAGAATAAAACTCATGCAATGACTTCATGAGAAGCTGGGTCTCAGGTCTTAAAGTGCCACATCCTGGCAGAAGTTAGGAATTTTGCTGAAAGCATCTGAATATGGGACCATTTTAAAATATTTGGCTTTCTGGTTAAAAGAGCTCAAAATCTTTCAAAATAACCTCCTTTCAGCAAACACAGCTGTACAATTTTCTTCTTTGTAGTAGCTGTTCTTCAAGATGTATTAAAAATTACACAAATATTTTTGGAATTCATGGAAATGAACTTGGGCTGTTGCTGGGATTCCTCACTCTTCCAGATAAAAATTCTTCTGTGTAGTGACATCACTCAAAACTTTGTTCTATTATTTCCTGTATAGTTCACCCTGGTGTTTTGTGCCACCCTGATAATATGAATGAAAAGTCTCTGTTTCTCAAAGTGAGAGGAGGCAGAGAGAAATTAAATACTGCTCTCAGTTTATTAAGAGGACCTTGGACTTGGCTGAAGTCAAGCGAACAATTTGACCTATTTTCCCTAGCCATCTCATTGCAATACAGCTCTTACCTTATTCTCAGAAGTTTTCATGTGTAAGATAGTTATCTGATATGGAGTGGGGTTATTTGGTGGTGTTTTTGTTTCATTTTTGGGGTTGTTTGTTTGAAGTAAAAGAGTAGCTGCTTTTAATGACTGCTTTAACAAAAAGAGCCCACTGTCTTTTGTGGAAAAACAGTCAGGGATCCATGTGTTCTCAGGTCTTCTGGATGGGCTGAAACATGCAATAGGAATTTGTGGACATAAATAATAACTTTCCCCACATTTTATAGCATACCAAAGAGTCTTTTACATAAAACTTCCATTGTGTTACTTAACCATCAGAATTTTTTATCTTTCTGTTTTTAACCAAAAGCTGTTTCTCACAGCTTTTGTGATAAAGATGAGATGATATCTGTGGGACAGAAAGAAAGAATAGTGATGGTGGACATTTAGCCAAATGATGAGTATTTAGGAAACTGTCCTTTGGAATCAGTAATTAAACTAAGTTCTAATGCCAAAAAGTGGATGTGAACCTAAACTTGGAAAGTGTCACCCCAAAGTTTGGAAAAACCCTTTTTCCCCAGTCTAATCTGTTTAGAACACATTGGTCATAAGTTTCCCAGTAGGAAGCTTTTGAGTTACTATCTGGCATTCTAATCATGTGCTTGGGAAAGACAGCTTTTGTTGCTTTTCCAGAAAACTTCCCAAGCATGCAGTAAAATGCATACAGTTCAAAAAAAAAAAAATCCTGAAAAAAGTGATGTCTGGTGAATTGCATTTTTTGGTTTTTTTTATCACTAAGCTAGATTTTGAGGTGGGTTCTTTTGGTTGGTGTTTTTTTTGTTTTTGTTTTTGTTTTTGTTTTTTGTTTTTTGTTTGTGTTTTTTTTTTTTTTTTTTTTTTTTTTTTGGTGGTTGTTGTTGTTCTCTTGTGTGTGTTTCTGGTGTTTTTTTATTTTCTTGTAATGAAGTTCCATTCAAGGAGAAGAATATTTGATGTTGGAAGAGGTCTCTGGAGATCATCTCATCCAACCTCTGTGCTCAAAGGAGGGTACATAGGAACAGATTGCCCAGGATCATGTCCAGTTGGGTTTGCAATATCTCCAAGGATGAGGAGAGTTCACTTCTTTAGGTGTCCTGTTCCAGTGATCAATGATCCTTACATGAAAGTTTCTTATGTTCAAGTGATATTTGCCGTATTTTGGGCATTACTATAATTGAAAAACACTGCAACACTGCCTTTCTTTCAGAAGGCACCATGGAGAAGAGTCTGGCTCTGTCCTTCCCTCATCCCATCTATTTATGAAAACGGGTAAGATCCCAGTTCTCTCTGCTTTTTCTGTCAAATGCTCCCTTGCACTCTGGAACAACGTAGAGGAGAAACGCCATTCTCTGTGTGACTGAGCAGTGTGTTTGAAGAGAGGAGCAGGGTGGAGACTGTGATGGAGCAGGTGGTGGTGAGGGAGCTGCATCTGATGGAGCCTTTGGAGCTGCCTGCATGGAGAGGGTGGGATCAGTCATCCTCCGGACAGAGGTGGGCTGGGGGCTCCAGGGTGATCAGTGCCACTGCCCTAAGGCAGACATGAACGTTCCTCATGAAGAACTGCAGTGGGCATGAGGAAAAAAGGAGAGGGGTGTGAAATGGAGCTCCCTGGCATTGTGCTCATCTGATTCATCCAGCACTGTGCCCGTCCCTGCTGCTCCTCTGAGCAGCTCGGCTGCCTCTCCCCAGATGGGCTGCACACCTCAGGACCAAAGAGGGGTAATTCCCTAATCTGTAGCTTTAATGCCCTCCTGGACAGCCCTAAAACCAATCAAACTGTGAGGGGAGGACAGGAAACAGAGCACAAGCCTTCCCGGGGCAGTCAGGGCCACACATCCCCTGCTGTCATCACTACATGGCCAGTGCAGGAGCAGCAGTGACATTTCTCAGGACAGCTTATGAGCAAAGGGGAGAATTTGCTCTTCCCGTGTATACTTTCTGTTTTTATACACTGTTTATTCCTGACTTTAATGTTATTCTCTGTCTTTTATTCCAGCCTTGACCACATGGCTCCAGCTGCTCCCATAACTCCTGTTGTGATGTTCAAACATGATGTAGCCACAAACTAGACCTTTCTTTCCTTTGAATGTACTTTTTCATTATCTGAAGACTAAACTTTTGAATACCACTTCTCATTTGCACACTGGATTTGAGGCTAGAAAGCAAGTTTGCTTATTTAAGATTTGCTTTGATTTGGTGATTAGTCTTCACTCTTAATTATTTTTTACCATTTCCACAAGTGATCAGGAAATTAACAGCTGTCTCACACTTTCAGCAAGTTAAAAACAATCTAACTATGGTATTTCCTTTTTGTCTTTTTACTTGCCCCTGTGCAGAATGTTTTAAGATGTTGTTTCTTGAGTCTCCCACCTCACAGCTTGAGTAATGCCACAGCTTTTGAAAATGTTTGCCTTCTGAATTGCCAAAGTGATGAAGACAAGTAAAGTCATCCAGCATAAAAGGTATACACGAACAAAACATGAATGGAAGGTGTGGGTCAAGTTACAATCCAAACAAGAGGAATATTAGAAGCAATTTTGGAGACTGAGGAGAGCAGTCTTGTGGCACATATCTCCAATGAGAAATAATACCATCCTGGGATCCTGAGTGATGTTTACACACTGATAGCAAATCCTCTTAAAAAAAGTAAAAATAAATGGTTTGCTGCTCCTTTTTCCACTGATGTTTTCCTTTTATATTTTCATTCCTTTTCAAATTGGTAATGATTGTAAATCGCTCCTCACCACAGAAAGTGCTGTTTTCCAAGATCAGTGATTTGGGTCTTGTAATCTTATTTATTAGTTAAATTCAATAAGTGCCCAACCTATGCTCTAAATGGCTTTTAAAAATACACTAATAAACAGGTCTTGATTGCTTTTTGATTGAATTGCAGATAATGATATTTATATCATCAGTGAGTTGAGGTAATGAGCCTTCCCAGAGAGGCGTTCCCAGCACATGAGGTAAAGATGAGCCTGCTGGTGGCTTCCTTTGTGCTCCTGCAATCTTGGCCTTTTGGGGCTTTAACAGATTCCTGCAATTATTCCACTGATACCAGTGTTGTCACAGAGATTTATTTGTACAAATAGTAAGTGTTGGACCAGAACCTCCTGGGGCTGGTGTAATTTGTGGTGCTGAGGAAAGGAAAATGGTGTGCAGATCTTTTCACTTCATGTACTTTTTGTGCATGTTTTTTCCATGTGAATCCTGGTTTCTTTGAAGGGGAATTTGAGGGTTAGGATTTGGGCACTGCAAAGCTGGATTGGAGTCATCACTGGATGAAGTGTGGCTGATTTTGCAGCATCTGTATGTGTACCTCATTTTTGGTGAGTTTGAGGAGAGATTAGTAAAGACCTGGAGCTATGGTACTCCTGTCAGGGCTAGGAAAATTCCCAAGAAATATCCTGCAATGCCTTTTGCTTAGAGAGCTGTAGAGCGACACAGCGAGAGAGAAGACACAGAAATTCCTCTGCTTTACACGAGTGTGTTTGAAAAGGCTCCTGGCCCTTCTGTGAGGCACAAGGCAGCATCTTCTGCTTGGGTGACACAACAGCCACGGAGTCCCCCAGAAACTGACATCTTCAGCCCCGCGCCGGAGCTCAGAGCGATTCTAACACGGGCAGAGCACATTCCACAGAGGTGATAATCGCTGCTGTTCTCGGCATGGGGCACGCATAAAGAAAACCACTGCCGTGCTGTGTGGCTTTCTAAACCTTACAGCTCCTGAAAGGTTACCTCGCTTCCAAAGGAGAAGAAATAAAGTACTTCGCAAAAGTTGCTGCAGGCAGTTTCTCTCTTAGTAGCCAAACGTAGATGCTTTCTTGCATTTATTTTATGGTTTTGCTGGTTATAAAATCTGTTCCTAGCCAGTTGCTTCAGTCTAACTGAAAACTTCCAAGTGATTTAAAAATCAAAGGGAATCTTTGTTTGAGTGGCAAACAGCAGAAGGATGAACTCCTAACATCCCCCTGTTAGATCCCGAGCTGGGGTGGGAAGGCAGCTTACATGGGCTGGTGTCTGAGATGGGAGTGGGCTGGTGCTCCACTGAGTATGTAACTGATAATGCCTCTTAATCCATCTTTTGAGCTGAGGCTGATAACATCAAACCCTGTCACAGCCTGTAGGTGACATACGACTGTTCTTGCAATGTGTGCTCTTCAGTAAAGGTGACCCCCAGGTAAGACTAAACTTTTTCGTTTTAAGGCTCAAGTTTTAGCTGCATCTCTGACTAGCTGAGAACTGGGAGTGCTGCCTCCCTTCTTCTGATTTAAGGGCTGGTGACTTCCACTTAGATGGTTTGGATGTGACAGCAAAAGGCTAATACATTCTTACAGCTGCCTTGTCTGGCTGCCAGGCTGGGGTGTAATTGGACTCGTTTTTCAGTGGTTCAGATGTCAGCTGGGTGTGGGCTGAAGTTCACTGCCACGATTTATTTCAAAGGTTTTCAGAGCTGGGGTTCTGGGCCTTATTTAGGTATTGAAGTCAGTGCAGTGATTTTTTTTTTCAGTATATTCGCAGTTGATTCAAAGATCTGGGGGGAACTATTGGGAGATGTGTGACCTCTGAAGCTCTGATTCTGTAGCAGAGCTGGAAGGATTTGTCCTAAAGGTTGGGAAGAGTATTTCTCAGGGCCAATGCTTAATGCTCTCCTCAGCTTATCACAAGTTGCAATTTAGGAATTCTCGGCACTTTTATTTCTAATGTGGTTTTTTTTTTTCATTTTACTTAAAAATATTACTGTGGATGTTTTGACCAACCACTCTACTATTTTATTTTTTTCCCCTGAAAAGAAAGGGAGCTTTTAACATGCTCTCATGTGGCTGTGATTTACACTAGAATTTGCAAATCAAGGCTGGTGTGACTCTAATCTGCTGCTGTGCTCCCCTGGGAGCATCTCTTCAGCAGATGTGGCATGGAAAGATCTGGTGACTCTGCTTGAGGACAGCAATGAATGGCAGCAGAGGTGTTTGTGATCTGCCACCAGTCCAGTCTTATTTAGAAATAGTCTTTACAACCATCACAAGTGCAAAATACTATTTTTGAAGAGAGAAATATTCAAAAGACAGATAAGATAGTCTAATATAAAACATAAATAAAACAGTTCAGTTTTATATTTGTCTGTTGAAAATTGTATTCACAGCTTTTAAATTCTTTTGAAACAGAGAAATCAATGTGCCAGGCTGAGGATAATCCTAGAGGTGAACAGCTCTGGGGCTTCACCTGGTGGTTACATCCCTTGTCTCTTCAGTTAAGCCTGGAGCCATATACCTTGGCTTCTCACAGCATAACTTGGACCTCCTCTGATCAGTACATAAACATTTTGATTGGGAAAAATATCTAAAACTTCAGGGATTTCTATCCATGTTGTGGAAATAGAAATGACAGATTTTTTACATTATTGCTTTTAACTGCTATGGTGAGAAGTGCTTCCAGAATCACAGGGCAGAATCTAACACACAACACAGGTTTTGTTTTGTCTTTCTCTTTTTAAAATTGCTTAGATAGTTGCAGGGAATGACTGAAGGAATGCAAATTATTGGAAACAGGCTATATTACATTTGGCTTAATGTGCCTATAGGCTTCTTTTTGAGGAGTGAGAGCTAAGTGAAGAATGAAGAAGCCCTCTACTCCCTTTGGGGTCACCCCCAAGTGCTGCTCGAGGGGAGGGATGCCAGGGGTCCTGCAGCCTCAGATTCCCTTGGGGTGACCCAGCAGCCCAGGAGCTGCTCAGGGCTGTGCTCTGACTGCAGACCCAGGTGCTTTTGCCTTGTCCTGATCCTGCCTTACCCAAAAAGAGCCCAGCAGTATCAGCAGAGCAAGCAGCAAGGTGAGAACTGTGTTGTGCTGGAGCTCAGATGTTGGAGCAGTGGAGGCAACACTGTGGGACTTGGGTAAGGTCTGGGGCTGCTTTGATTTTTTTTTTTCCTAAAGAGAAAGAAAACTCCCTTTGAAATGGTGCTTTTTCCTCAAAAGGATACTAAAATACAGCACTATCTCTGTGTGATCAGCAGCCACAGTAGCTTTGGTACCGAGTTCTGATGAAAAACATATTCCAGTGCAACTTATCTGCTACTAGAAATGCGAATCATATCTCTTTCTACCAATGGTTTTTCATACCATTTCTGGCTCTGCATAGTATTATCTGGTTTGACAAGTACCCTGAGACTGTATGAAATGAATGCATTATGGAATTTGTGGTGAGCTCTTTAGAAATAAAAAGCATATTTATGAATCCTCCTTTTGCACGTGCAAAGTACGTGCCTAGATGTGGACAGATGGGCACAGAACATTGGCACATGCTTTAAACATGTACACGGGAACCCAATCAAAGGTTAATTATCTGCCTTGAGGGGTGTGTTTCCACTGCACAGTGATGGAGGGGAATGAGGGTGCTTTTAGAGTCCCTCTGCCCTCCTCAGTGCTCTGGAGGTGAGTGTGCATTGCTGAGAGTCCTGAGCACACTGCTGCGGCCAGGTTTAGCCCATCCTCTGCTTCCCTCTGCCCTTTTCTGGGCTCTGGATGGACTGGTCATTTCCCCATCCCTGTCTCTGCCTTCATACCTGATTTGGTAATTGTTTCCAACTGTTCAAGCATCTTCAAGTTTTAAATTTCCCTGCTTTCACACTAAGAACATTTACAAACAGAAAACTTGCTGCTTATTACTGGACTTGAGAGTTGTGGAAGAAAAAGCATCTTGCTGTGGTACAGCTCAGTACCAACACTCACCATGGTCACTGAACAGGATCCCCTTGGTCTGTGCAACATGCCATAAATACAGGGTATAACAGAGCACAGAGCATTGTGTCTGTCACAGGAGAGCCCAAGCTGGAGTTGCCTCCAGCTAATCTGTTGATCTTATTCTACTATTTTTGTGACAGTGATTATTTTGTATTTTCATATATGTTGGAAGATCCAAAAAGTAGTTTTGTTGCTACAATGTGTAGTGGATGCAAACTTTTAAATACGAGTTAACCTGCCTAGTTTTCACTGTTTTCTAACAAAACAGAAGTAGGAGATCTTTGTGGATGACTAGAGCTTATCTTTATAGGTGCCTGAAAGCAGAGGCAAAAATATACATGTTTGTCAATATTATGTTTATTAATTTTGTATTTATTTATCCTCCATATAAATATGACTTTGCATATCTTCTTATAAGGAATCAGCGTTTTGGGGAGTGTTTTTGTTTGTTTTCCTGTTATAAAAATGGTGGTAGTTTAAAATATTTCCTGAGCCAGAGGTCTTATTTAACTTTGTGACCTAGATGCAATTTAAAGTGAATCATGATATTCTGTGACTTCTCAGATTTTGGCTCACAGTCTTCAGATGCTTTCATTCCCACACCTGCCATCCATTAGGAGACCTCCTTCTGTGATCTTTCATCATTCAGAATATATGATGATTTTCTTAAACACTTGAGCTAATAGGGAGTGCCTCTTGCTTTAAAATATATGGCAGTATTTGTAAATAGCAGACGTTGGGCAAGCTTGAAATAAATACATGCAATTTGGCAGGAGCTGTTAAGAAATGCAAAGCCTCTAAAGATTGAAATGCCTTCACAAGGGGCCTGTTGTGCCCAGGACAGGCCAAGCAGACCCTGTTCCCTGGAGAGCTTGCTGGTGCAGTTCCAAATGCTCTTCATTGCAAGGCAGATCTGTTGATGTCAGTCCTTGTCCTTCAGCCTCCAGCAGGGAGGGAGAATACTCCAGGCTTTATTAGCAAAGTGCACTGTGTGTAGTGTTTGAGAAAGGAGCACCATTTCTGTGTAAGATTTATAAATCCCTCCTAATGTAAGGTCCCAGTTATTGTGCATCCTGCCTGAAGAGATGGAAATGGCTTTGGGCCCTGGAATATCAAGGGAGAAGTGAGAACTCACGAGTCCCACGGGCGTTTTTATGAATTGAAATAGCTGCACATGCCCTCTCCTGGTCCTCCTTGTTGTAAGCCCAAGTATTCATTGTTTTTGTTACTTTCTCATAATGTGCCTTGAATTTCCACAGTCACAACAGAGTTCTTTCAGAACCATGAGTAGATGGTTGGAACCCCCAAAATTAAAGAGAGGCAAAGTTTTGGTCAGAGCAGTGGTATTGAACTCAGTTTATTAAAAAAAAACCATGAAGAGATGAACCATAACATCTGTCATCCCTAGGTAGAAAATTATGTGTTAGGCATTGAATTGCATCTGTAACAGAAAAAAAGCTTGAGTGATAAACAGTGATAAATGTGTGTTTTTAGCAGTTGTGTTTACTTGGTACTTGTCTTACTGGGTGCTGGTTTGGGCAGCCCTTGGCAGCAGAGGTGGTGACGTGTGTACAGATGAGATGGTGTTCAGGGGAAGGCACCACCCCAGTCCAGCCCAAAATCCTGCAGGTTCCCCCAGGACAATCCCATCATTCCAGCCTGGCTCAGCAAATCCTGGCTGTCCTGTGAGCACAGCTGGGATTGTGGGGAGACAGACGGAGATGGTGCTGAGGACAATCCTGCCCCAGTCCATTGTGAACTCTCCAGCAGTGGGAAGAGCCCTGCCCTCCCAGCTGTGGTGTGATGGAGAGGGAGTGACCGGGACAGGGTCAGGGGGAGGTGGCACTGCTGGGGACACACAGGGTGAGGTGACAGTGGCAGGGACACACAGAGTGGGTGACAGTGGCAGGGACAGGAAGGAGTGAGCTGGAACTGCAGAAGGGAGAGAGAAGAAGGAGAGAAAGAGCCAAAGCTGTGTGGGGCTGCCCAGGGATTGCAACAGAGAAAAGGAATGAGAGACTAGAGACAGCAAGGTGGTGATGCTTGAAGCCTTCTGGAGTTTTTACTGAAATACACTGGGTGTCGTGTTTGTCTCCACAGCCACATGGGATGACCTGAGGGTGCTTCCTGTTCACAGGGTAGTAACCTTGTTTTTGGCCGAGTAAACCCTTGAGTGATTAGGTTCATGTAGGGTGTGCCACAGTCGTTAACAGGAGACACCCCCAAGGTGTGTTCTGGCTTCACACTGGATTTCCCAAGGTCAGATCTGCTCTTATTTGCAGGGTTGCTCAGAGCAGTGAGTTGACCCCGCTGGAAAAGGGCACAATGGACCTGAGCATGGATCTTCCCTGTGCTGCCACAGCCCCCCAAAAGATCTGTGTCCCACTCCCTGGGAGCATTCTGGGCACATGGGGAGCTGAGTGCATCCCTGTTCCCTGCTGGCCTTTCTGAGCCACGGCTCTGTGATCAGAGGGAATGTCAGGAGGGCAGCACCACATCACTGCTTGCAAGGGCTGCAAAAACAGAAATAGAAATGCTAAAAAAGGAGGGGCTGTCTCAGTTTATGCTGGCATACCTGAGGTACCCAGATGGCTGGTTTTACTGTATTGTGAGACCTGGCAAGTTTGCTAGAAGATAGTGTAATTCCAGATGCAGTGTGAAGTCATTTATGAGGTGCCAGAGGCAAGAGCTAGTGTGGGTGGTTCTGTTGTCTGGTTCTTGCTCAGGTCAGCACCAGATGCAGGCTCTGTATGAAGCCAGAGCATCCTGAAGCTGTGCTGAGATCAGGGAACCAAAACTTAAGTCTCTTTCCAAAAAGTAATTTGCGTTAATTTTCAGACCATCTTTTGTCTTCCTGTAGGAGCTGCTTGGCCTTCTAAAGACAAAAGGAGCAAAAGGCAGGAGAACTGAAATGGGAGGTGGCCACAGAAGAACCAAACAGCTGCACAGGGTTGGGGGGAACAGCTTTCAAAGGCTGATTCTGCAGTTGGGGGAAAAGAAGGTGCCAAATCTGTAACCCTTTATGTCATTGGGATGAACTGTAATGAGTCAAGTCTCTTTCATGGGAGGGCAGACTGAGCAGCCCTGTCTGGCTTCCAGCCACTTTGGGCTATGTCAGCCTTTAGGAGAGCAGCTGAAAAATCATCCCAGTGCCGTGGTGGGGTAATTGGAGAGACTCACTGGGTTTGGAGCTTAAGCAACTCACATACGAAATACTATCTGCATAGCTGAAACCTTCTTGGAGTTGTGACACGATCACTTTGGGCTTGGTTCGGTGCAAGGAAAACAGCTGCTCTGCATTTTGTACTTTGCTCTGTACTTTGACACATATTTGGGACAGATCTTAGCAAGTGCAGGGCCTGGCGTGCTTTGCACTGCTTCTTTTTGGTGTTCCTGTTCTGTATGCTCAACAGATTTAAAACAAGCCATGAAATCTTCCCCTTCTGCTTGCACATCTCCTTTCCAGCAGAATGCTGATCAGATGTTCTTCATTCTAAAACACACTGAGAGCTGCATGAGATGATAAACACAAAGGATGGGGACCCCAGGGAATGGGACAGCTTGGGCTGTCTAGAAAATAATCAGCCTCCCTGAGAGGAGGATACTTCCATCAGTAACTCCTGTGCTCAGATTGTAGAGAAAACATGTGCTTCTCTTTCTATCTTGCTCTCCCTCCTTGAATGCTTAGAAAAAAAAAGAAAAAAAGAAAAAAGGTAATTGTTATTAGTTTAAAACAAGTTTTAAGTCAAAACTTTTAAGAGCTGCAAACAGACTTACTGGCAGGTTTTCAGATCTCTCATGGCAGTCGAAAGCAGCTGATGCATGTTTTGCAATTTATTTGCAGACTGCCAGAACTTATGACTCAATTAATAAAACAAATGTGCCTATCAACTGCAACATAACCCTTTTGACCTTAATGAAGTCCTAAATCTTAGCGAATTTGTTTCAAGATTTCAAATGTACACACAGCTAATACCTGCACTTGTTGGATGGTAGTTTATTGCCTTGCCATGCTGCTGCTGAAGCCCTTGCTAAGCCTCTGACCCTTGGCTGCACACAGGTGACTGGCAATTTGGGAAACCTCATCAGACAAGGGGTTACATTTCTGTGCCCTGTTCCTTGATATAACTTCTGTCAGCCTAATTGACACGTGGGAAGGGCAAGCTGCTCCACTCCTTCCCAGCAGAAACGCTGGTGGCACAGGAGCCTTGCCGTCTCTGAGGTGCCGTGTGTGCAGGACCTGTGTCCTCCTCCTGGAGCAGGACCAGTGCAGGTCCCATCCTGTGCAGCCTGGCAGGAGATGTCTGCACTCTCAAGACAGGGTGCTTGGTCCCCAGCTCTGCACAGGTTTCTGGAGCAGAGTGACCACAACGTTTTAAGTCCCTGTGAGACTGTTTCCTGTCAGCTGTGATGTCTCTGGGTTGGAAGCCCAGTCTCCAAACTGTTTCTTTGGCTAGTGCAGAGGTGGGGTCTAACCACAGAGCTAGACCAATGCTGGCTTGTGTTTCTGTACTGAGGCAGGTCTTTGCATGAGCGTGTTAAGGGCTTATTGACATTTTGAAAAGGTACAGAAATGGATTAAAAAAGGTAGTGATTGGAACATCTCCAAGGTTTGGAGTCATCAGTGAATTTTTTGCTACTTTCTAAAACAGGATTAAAGATTGAGAGAAAGGTGTAGAGTTCTTGTGAGGGGTCCTGTCAGCCTCCTTTGCTCTTTAAAACCCAATTCTAGCTGTGAGTGCCAGAGTAAAAGGTGAGGAACATCAGTGATGCTCTCTGCTGTGAGTCCCGAGGCTGTGTCAGTGCCAAGTGCTGAGGGGGAGATCTTGGTGGAACAGTTTCTGGACATCCAGACAAACTCTGAGCTGCCCCTTTGTGCCCCGTGCCCTGGAGCAGAGGCTCCTGGGGACACTGCTGCCAGTCCCCAAGGCCATCTGAAGGGGACCGTGGCTGTGCCTGCTCCACAGGCTCCTCACAGGGAGGCTGTGTGTGAACTTCTGGAAGACAACTTAATAACTGAGTAGTCAACATCAACGGAGACTATTAAACTCTGAATTGTAGAGTATCCATTCTCTCAAGGACATTAATAAAGGGAAAGGCATTGCCTCCCAGGAGAGCTGAGCAGGCTGGCACAGAAAATCGAGTCTAACAACACTGCTGCCTGCACTTGCCTTTGTCTCTTCCTGCTTATGGCAAGTGATGATCTCCTCAGAAATCTTCTGCCCTAACTTTTAGGCAAATACATGAAATGGTTCAGCTTGCCAGGGATACTCACAGCCCTGACAATGTCTGCACAGTCAGTAACTCACTGAGCTTAGCATATGTAAATAAAGTATATGTAGTACATGTAAACACTATATGTATATATAGTTTTTTTGTTTCACCTGTTAGACTGCTTGAAACTACTTTTACATTGAAACTACTTTTAAATTTGAATTACCTTTGTTTTTTTCAGATCATAAGAGCATTTTAATAGTCTATTAGAGGGAGAGAAAAGTGATTTAAGGATTGAAGGGGGAACCTAAATGAATTTCAATACTGTGACTGAGTTGTTCCACTGTTTTGATTTAAATCTTACCTTCATTTTCTGCATGGATTGAGTTCAGAGTACAGCTCTCCTGGGTTTTAAGCAGACCTGGGGAGGTTGGGTGAGTTTCACCCAGGTTTAGTCTTCCAGGCTTGCTGAAACCAGCACCTTGCAAGGTCCTTCCCTGCTTTTGTTAAGGAAGAAGAGGCCGAGCATTTTCCTATGGAAATCTTTCTCCGCATTCCTCTGGATGATGACAGTTTCAGCCAGGAGACTTTTGTGCCTTGGTTATCAGTCCCTCCCTTCTGGCCCAGCGGGGTGACCCCCATGGTTCAGTGTGGGGCTGGGAAGGGGCCAGGGAGGGGTCACAAACCCCAAAAACATCCCCCTTCTGCAAGGGACTGCTCTGGGCCTTCCCAGGGCCAGAGGGGAAGGGCAGACCCACTCCTCATCCTCCTCACCTCAGCACCCAGGGGTGTGACAGGTTCTGGGAGAGAAGCAGAGGTGTCCCAGCTGCCCAGCAGCGCAGCCCAGGACTGGGGGTTTGTCTTTGGCTGTGCAGGGTCTTTCTCTTGTCACTGTTCTGTCCTAAACTGTAAAAACAGCACAAGCAGCAGTGATGGCTCAGCACCTCATCAGGCCAGGAAATAGGTGGCCTACTCAGCCTGCAGAATTTGTTTCTTTCTGAGCAAAGTGGGGGAAGATGGGAAACTCCTAAGTTGCAGAAACATTATTATTATTATTATTATTATTATTATTATTATTATTACTATTACTATTATTACTATTACTATTACTATTACTATTACTATTATTATTTTATTGAAAGAACAGTCTGATTTTCAGACAGAAAGAGAGGCTTGTTTAGGAGACAAAATGAGGAGATTACTGTTTTACATTGTTTTCTAGGAAAATGAGACTATGGTTATCCAGTATATATGTGAGATCATACCATAATTCAGATCTGACAAGGATTACTCTTTGTACAAACCTCACTCCTCCTCCTCCTTCTCAGTATATTTTGAATGAGAGAACCAAACATATGCATTTCAATGAGACTGGAGTAGTTTCCAAGACACCAGGTTTCTGTATGTTTCCACTAAAAAAAGTGACCTGCTCTATAATTTGATTTGGTTCTACATTTATGGTGATGTATATTGCTTTCTTCAGTGCAATAATAAATAGGAAGTTGGGGAAAGGTTCGTTTCCATGCACGTTGAGACCAGTGATTCCCCAGAGCTGGTTCCTCCCAGGTGAGGAGGGACTCGAGGGGACACGGAGGGACACGGGGGTGGCAGCGGAGGTGGCCCGAGCAATGCCGCCCTCTGCTGCTGTCCCCTCCTGTCCCCTCCTGTCCCCTGCCTGCAGGGACAGCGCTGCCACGCGTGCCCATCCCTCTTCTGCCTCCCACTGGGTTTGGTTTTGGTGGCGGATTTTTGTTTGGGTTGTTGGTTTGTTTGTTTGGGTTTTTCTTTGTTTTGAGGCAGAAGTGGCCAGGGCAGGATCCTGAATGCTCCTTGTGGGGTGTTGCACCGTTCAGCTGATCATTCCTGCTTAGCTCTGAAATGGGAACAATAACCATTATCTTTTCTCTTTTAGCTCCTTAGCAGCTTTGACTATAAGCCCTTTGGATCTCATAAATAGATGTACACTCCCAAGCACAGCGCCTGGCAATTCCAGCTGGGGACTCCTAACAGTCTGCTAATTAAAATATAAACATTGTAGTGCAATAGATTAATTGTATTGTCTTAAGCAGTTTAAACCTGCAGATAGGTTAGAGGGCTGAAGTATAAAATAAAACCACTGCTTTTCACATACAGTAATGCCAATTAGTCCTGCCTGTGGTAACCTTCTGTAGGTGTCTGCCCAGAAACTCCCTGAGCAAATCACTGCTTCGTTTTTACAAGTTATGGTTTCCAGTGATCCTGAACTCTTCCTGAAAGCAGACTTGCAATAATTTATCTATTGTAATAATAATGAGATTTGTAATAATTAACACTCCGTGGGACTGCTAATTATAAATTTAAAATGGTATATCACAAACTAAACAACTACTTAAAAAATCCCCGTAACTCTATATTTAAAACAGACAAAAAAAAAAAGGCCCCTGAACCCTATATTAAAAAAAAAAAGTAAAAAGTCAAGCTTGAGCCATAAGCTGACTATAGTAAGGAAATTCAGACATGAGCAGGGAAGTGTTCCATATGTTCTCCAATACCTAGGCACAACTGGGTGCCTCTTTAATGATGAGCTGAATGCTCCCTGTTGTGCCTAGGTACTGCAGAACATATGGCGTGTTTTCCCCCTTAACTGTGAATTTCCTTGCTTTTGTCAGTAGGTGTCTTAACTCTGCTGTGTTTTAATACAGTATTTGTGCCTCTGAGCACAGGCCAAATTTGATCTTAGGCAAATAGGAGGGTGGAGACAGCTGTTGATTATCTCATATTCTTCTTGAGACTATATTTCAATACATAATCTATATCTACATAAACGCACCTTGTAATTGTTAATCAGGACCCTCAGAGTTTAAAAATCATTCCACTGTGCTCCAAACTTAGCATGGATGATAAATGACTGTTTAGTTGCCAATATAGCACAATATTTCAATTTCCTGCCTTCACAGAGGTATTTCAAAGGTTGACTGGAGTTCATACTCACAGTATGTGTTGCCTAGAACTCTATGATCTCTTGCTGGCAAACTTTAACCAAAACCTTTTCAATTAACTAAACACATTCCTCGTGGAAGTCAGCCAACCCAAAGCTGGACAAACAGTCTCAGTAATACTTTGCAATAACCTTTCCCTGCTCCTGGCTCTGGATAAGCATAGTCAGAGTGAGGTTATTAGTTGATAATAAGTTATGTGATTGATAAAAAGATTCATGTAACATTGAACTGAATTTCGCTCTCTGACAGTTACATAATTCCAGTGTAGTTTCCTTCAGTTCTGCTGGAATCCTCATCTACACGGTGTAAACATGAGTAAAGTTTAGCCCACAATCAGCAGAGCAGAAATCCCTCTGGTAAAAGCACAGGATACTGTGAGTTGAGGAGTGAGCTTAGCCAAGCTGGATCAGTCTGAGGCTTGGTTCTGCTGCTGTTTGGTGACAACCTGGGGATCAGTGTCAGGTCTGTGCTCTTCACTGCTGGAACTGTGAATTAAAGGGGACTGAGGAATACCTGCCTTCCTTGGAAAGGCTGGGAGAAAAACCTGCCCGCAGCTTTTTGAGCAAAAGACACTGCCTCTGCCACTGGAATTCCCCAAGAACAGTCTAGGAGGAGTATTCTGGAGGAGTATGAACACCACTGTGTGCTCTCCCTGTGTCTGTGCTCTTGTGCAGCACAGCTGTTGTTGACCTCTCTTGGGGACACATGGCTGGGCTGGAGGGACCTTTTGTCTGAGCTGGTGCATTTCTGGGCTCAACATGTACTGCTGTGGTAGCCAGGAATATCTGTAAAAGACAGCTTGTTCTAGCCACACAGACAGAGCTCCAAATATTCTTTGTGTAAGTCCTTATTAAACTCATTTGCTTTGATATGAAAATGTCAGCCCAAACAGCTCCTTATTCAGTGCCAGTGTCAGAATATTTGTCAGTGGGAGATGACGTGAGGAGATGTGAAATTGCATGCACTGCTGGAGGGCATGCCTTGTCTCCCAGATAAACTGTTTATCATTTTTGCCCTCCTTTAGTGTCATAACCTGGATATACTACAGCTTATGAACTCAGAGTCAAGCGGTTGATCTCTTTTACCTGGAGCTGGACAGGTAACCTGCAGCTCTGTCTAGAGGGTTACCAGGCACTCAGGTTTGTCGTCCTCAACACCAGCTGGTCTCTGTGCCTTTGTACTAAGGCACTTTGTCATTATCCATGAATGTTCCTTGGTCCTTGTGTCCACATGCATGTACAAGGGTAGAAATGGTTTTCATGGAAAGCCACCCTTTGGGCCATGAGACAGCAACTTCTTAAATGTGTATTTACAAGCTGCAGCCCCTTGTGTAATTACCCCCAGCTGATTAACTCTGTCCTGACTGGCAGTTAGCTGGAAGGGAACGTTCTCCAGCTGCATAGCATCCAATTCCAAAACACTGGAGGGGGTTATTTTACATCTCTTTCCCACTTTCTCTGTATTCCAGTTTCGTTCTCTATCTTAACTTGGTGCCTCTGGGTGCTTCTGGTTTATGCCACCCAACCACAAGGATTCTCCTGCAGCCCTGGCTGGAGGATGTCACCTGGTTGTCCAGGGCTTGGGATGCTGCAGTGTGAGCTCTGCCATCACCTCCCTGCCCACAGGCACCCGGGGCCCTCTCAGCTCTACTCCCCTCTCTCTTTTTGTTTCTTTGGGGACATGTGCCTTTTGAATTGCAGAAACCACCCCAGAAATTTGCCACGTGCTGCAGCTGGACACACCATGAATCAGTCCTTTAGTATGTGCAGAAATCAATATTTGACCACAAACACCCCACGTGCCCCAATGGCCCTTGTTTTGCCTGTGGAAAGATAATTTGACTCCATTTCAGCTGGAGTCTGTATGAGGCACTCTAATGAGCCATGGCCACCTCTGATTTTGTGACTGGGTCACCAAATATATCGCATAAAAGATATAAAACACACTGCATTTTTTATTGTAGCGCCACCATTTCGGTTTCCTTTTAAAGAACCTTCTTGTGTAGCTCAACAAGAGAGGAGAAAAGAAAAATTTGCTTGTTGCTTTGCAACAGTGCAGCTGTCTCCCAAAGCACCGAGCTGTGTCTTTAAGGCAGTACAGACCCAGTAATCCAGTAAATGCTGTGCGCTCCCCCTTTGAATAATGCAATGGATAATTACTTAAAAGACCACACAAATGACCGAAGCTCAAACGAGTGTGTTCTGTGCTGCAGGTTGGGTGCAGCTGGGGACAGGGCTGTTTGCTGGAGCCCAGCTCAATTAAAGTGAGGAAGGCTCTGTCCCTGCTGGCTCCTTGAGGAGCGATGCATCATATGGTCTGGAGGGGTCACCAGGCATTCCCAGACACTGCAGGGCTCCTCGTATTTTCAGAGGTCACTCTGGTTTGCATGAGACATCAGGGGGCTTTTGATGTAAGCATGTAAGAGATACAAAGAGTGTCTCAGTGCAGGAATTTCTCCATTTTCCGTACGGGCTCACTGCAAAATCATACTTTGTGATTAGTGCCCAGCTACACCACCCTAGGGAGCCATTGCCTGCTCCAGCTGGCTCCAGGGATCTCTTGGGTTCTAATTCGTTTATTTCTTTCACTCCTTTATTTTTTAACCCTTCTATTTGTCCAAGACTCCACCACCCTGGGCAGTTTGTATCATAGTGGCCTACATGGTGATGAAAAAAAACCTAACTTTTCTTTTCAATAACCTTATTCACTGGTATTATCCATTTAAGTGTCCTGGAAATCCATTTTTCCAGTTACTAATTTTTACTTCCATTAATTTTCCTCCTTCCTCACACACACCCACCCATCCTGTCAGCCCAGACCGTTTCTTAGTCACCACAATTTTGAACTATGTTTTCACGATGGAGAGAATGAGGGTTGTGCTCATTCCCTTCAGGTAGGTTGTCACTTCTTTTCGAATTCTACCTGTTTGGCTTAAATAACCCCTCGAACCTTGCTGTTTTCCCATGCTAATTTTATTTTTCTTGCCTTCCGTGTTTCTTTGAAAAGCTGTGCATTCCTTCTGGGACTCTATTATGGCTGCTTAAGTAGCCTCCATGCTGAGTTGAAGGATTTTAATTTCCTCACTTCTGACTTCAGGGCCTTTCTGACTGGCTTCCTCATTTTTTTTTTTTTTAATCCCGTTTCTAAAGCTTAATGTCACAGTGCTAGGTTTTGTTGCATTCCCTCCCACAAGGACACTGAACTTAATTACACTATGCCCCTTTGTACTTAGTGATGCAGCTAGAGTGAGTTCTCCAACTCTGCATGTCATTTTCACTGCTAAAGGGGCACTTAGTTGGTAATTTTTTTTAAAGCAAGAAAGGTAACTTTCAACAGTTATCTTGATTTATAATCCAAATGGAGCAGTTCCACAAAGAGCTCTACAGCCCAATGACTGTTGCCCTCATCCAGTGCACTTCCCTAAAATTGCATTTCCTCACTGTGGCTCATTAGGAGAGCTGATTCTGCAGGTAGAGTTTGGGGATTTGGTTTGGTAGGGAAGACCAAGGACTGGAATTTCTGGGTAGAAGACTGCCTCTTTCCCAGTTGTGTATCTTAGTTTAGAGCTGGTACAGATCCTTCCTGTGGGTGTATGGCCACCTGGAGGGAGGACTCCTCTGTTTGTCCTGTGGGACCCCTGGGGTTTAGAGCCACGACCCCCAGGACAAGGCTGACATTGTGGGAACACCTGTCCTGTCACTGTGGGTGTGAGACTTCAGTCCCACCCTGCTGCTCCTGCCTCCTCCACCTCTGTGAGTCCCCGGGACACAATCAGAGCTGGGCAGAGGCCCCAGGGCAGACTGCAGGGTCTGTGGTCCCTGCAGACTTTGCCTGCACACCTCACGAGTGTGAAAAAAACCCCTTATTGCTCGGAAGAATGGTACATAGCATCCAATTCTGTTCAATTCATCTGCTTCTGTTCTCCCTTCCTGCCTCACCAGTGTGTCTCATTGAGGCTTCTCAACATAAAATATATTGAGAAAATACACTTCTCGATATAAAATATTGAGAAATACAAAGCTTGTTGGTCAAGCTTTCATATTTTATCTGCCCTTCCCCCTGTGCCTGCAGCAAAGTGCCCCCTCTGTTCTTCCTTGGGATGCCCAGTATCCCCTGGAGTTCAGCTAAATGGCAGTGTAAGGAAGAGTGATTGCTGGCATTTGTTTGACCACTGCTCTCTGCTTTATTGACCACCTTTTGTGATGCTGAGTTGTGTCCCTGGATGTCCCCCCTGGAGGGACGCCTGCCTCTGCAGGGCTCAAATGGAATTTTTGCCTTCTCCTTCACAATCAGAGATCTTGTTACTGACACAGAGCTGACAGCATGCCTCTCTCTGCCTGGTATGCTTAGCTTCCCCGTTTCCTAGTTTAAATAACACCCTTGTGCCTTGTCAGGTTTTTTAAAGGTTCAGATCTGATTTGGCATCCTCTGTGGAGTGCCCGTCCTCTACTTTCCCAGACAAGGGAGAGGAGGATTTTGGACTGTGATCATACAGTTTTCACCTTCCCTGCACCCAGAGCAGAGACACCTTGGCCACTGTCATGGCCATGGGTTTGGGTTCTTTATCTTCAAGGCCAGGAACTGGTATGGCTCTTTCTGAATAACAGTTCAGCAAACATTCCTGATGGTGTTTCAAGGTGAAGTGTAGCAGGAAGCATTTTCTGTTTCTTTGGGATCAACATGGAATTTTAACCCCCTGGATCCCCAAATTACCTGATTGTAGTGGCTTCTTCAGTGTGCTGGATCCTCCTTGGTGTGTGGAGAAGATTGGAGTCTGTCTTATCTGTGTGCAGCTGAACACCGTGGAAAGGATTCACAGCTAAACCTCATCAAGGGGGAATTGCACATGGAGAACTTGGATAATTCGGGGTTCTTTGGGAACACTGCTGAGGAAGGGTGCCCATCCATTTGATTGCAATCCACTGAAGTCCCATTCTTGGTCTAAGCTAGACTGGAAAAAATAATATGGCTGCTTGGTATCAATGCTCCAATTAATTTAATGGAGATTTTGTGCTTATTCAGATTGGAAGGTGTATGGAGTTGTCTCATACATCAGACAGAAGAAGGAAAGCCAGCAGCAGAGATTTCAGTGTACAAGCTCACTTGGAGATCCCACCATAGGTACTTTGGAAGCAATCTCAGGCTGCTAAATTACCTCTCTACAACAATGTTCTACAACTGATAATTAGGACGAAGGAAATTACTTTAGCATGGCTTCATGACATTTTTAAGATTTGCTGTCTGGGATGTGAAATATGGTCAAGGTAGCCAGCTTGTAATTTCATCTTCTTTTCAAAGAATCTGCTGCCAAAAAGATAATTTTGCTAGAATTTTGAGTAGGGAAAATGTAAATTCAAGGCATGAATAGTAGGAACAAAAAGGTTTGTATGTGAATTTAGAAAAACATTATTTTGGTAAAGCCTTATGTTTGCAAGGTAATTGTTGTAATAATTTGATATGTAGGAGTGAAAAAGGTTTAAAACTGGAAGACAAATATTGCTTAAAATCACATTCGCCCCTATTTTTATGCCAAAATCGTCTTCCCAAATTTTAAAGATAATTGAAAATGCTTCCAAAATAGTTCAACACACGAGACATTGCTTGGTTTTGGAAGAGAAAAAAATGCACTTAGCAGAGGCAAACCTTTATTTAATTAGCCACAGTGTAAAGGTTTCTTGTATTCCTTTGCAGTTACAGGGCGGTGGGAGACTGTGGAGTACCTGAAGGGTAACTCCTACTGGGACTAATTCAGTCCAGACAGCTCCAAGTATGTTCATTAGGCTCTGGCTGGGTTTCACACAGGTGGGGAAGGTTAGAAAGCAACAGATAGAGAATGGTCCTGATTGTGTTAAGCATAAAACACCATCTGTTTCACAAGTAAGAAGGGAACTAAATCGGCAGGTCCTGAGGAATACTATCCTGCTGCTAGAAGTCAGCTCTCTTCTTTATTTATTTTTTATTTTCTTGCTACATTTTCAAGCTTCACTGTAAAGCAGCTAAACGTAGAAACCCTAAGCTCGTAAATCAGGCGGCTGCTGAAAAGATGCCAAGGTTTAAACTGCCATGGGGGCTTTCAGACTTGTAATACGTCAGGAAAAGAGGGAATTTTAAATAAGTGTTATGGTTGGCAAGAGAGAGGGAGAGAGAATAGAACGGGGTTTAATTCTAAAGTTTTAAAATAGAGCCAAATAGGCTTGAAAGTCAACTGGTGTAGCAGTTAAAGTGCTCTACATGGACTACTGCCTTCTCTTTGCTTTCGGGGAATTGACAGTAAGAGGGGCAGAAAATATCGAGTGCTTCATTGTTGGATTAGAAAATCCTTTGAGGGTTGCTAGTGAAGAAGAAACAGAACAAGCAGATGTAAGTGGCTGAATGAGGATGTGTCTGAGGGCTGCAGAGCTTTGTGGACACTGAGCCTTGACAGTGGCCGTGTGGGGAAAGAAGAGGTTTTCCTCCATGCTCTGCCTGGAGCAAACTCTGCTTGGAAAACCCATGGGTGGGACCTGGTGGCTGCAGGGCTGCAAACATCTGGTGCCTTGGAACATGGGAATGCAAAAACAAGATTTCAGCAGGTCCTGGAGGTGATGGTGCCTCACCCCTTCAGAAATCACCTGTCCATGGGAAGGGCTAAGTCCTGTTCTTTATAATCTTGGTTTATTGTACATAATCCCCAAACTCTGTGTTAATGGGAGTAAGAGTGCAAGGAGTCCAGTAAAGTGTAAATCTCAACTGTCACTGATGTACCAAAACTCTAGTAGTATTTGATACTTCAGTTAAAATCTCAGGTCCTGAAATCACACAGAACTGGAAATTCCCCCTTTTTTATTTTGGCCTCTCTCTCACTCCCCCTTTATCCTTTTTATTTTGTTTTCTGTGTTTTTAATATAGTTCCATTACTTGAACAAGACTAATTTCCTGACCCATTAGACCAATAATGGTTTTGCCATTCTTCAGCTGTTAAATGCTGACCTAGCCTTGACTTGAGCCAACAAATTGTTCACATTAGAAGCAGGATTTTGGGACGTGAGCCAAAGCTTTTACAGGAGAGAGTAGAGATGAGTGTGGGCCCACCAGAGCATTGGTGGAGGTGGAAACAATTGACATTTAGTTTGGCAGGTGTCCCTCTGACACACTGGTGATGCAGCGTGCTAGAGAAAAGTCCTGTAACAAATCTTTGTTGGTTGCTCCATCTTCACTTCCCTGAGGAGAAGCATCATAGATTTTCAGTTCACAACCTTTGCAAAAGCTCACATTTCAATATTTGTCTTGCAACACTTGCAGATTCAAAGGCTTGGTTTTTTTGTGTTTGGAATAGAATTTTCTAAACAGCTTAGTTCCCATCCAGTGTAGACCCTGAGATTAGCTCAGATGGTAAGAGCACGGTGCTAAAAACCACCAGGGTGGCAGGTTTGGTTTTCATTCACCTAAGAGTTGGACTTGAGGTTTTTTTGTGGGTCCCTTCCAACTGAGAATATTCTATTATAAGAGTCTGTGATAAGGTGACCCCCAGAGATGCTTTTAATGGTGCCAGCTTACCTGGAATGTTATTTTTGGCTGGCTCTCTTTAAAACAAGGGGGTTTGTTACTGTTTTAGAACTCAGGATTTTTGGTTTATGGAACATTTTGACCATATATGATTCCCTTCACTGGTGTGCACCTGGACATCTTTTACCATTTCAAAGGATGTGTTGGAAGTACTCCCAAGGCAGGACTCTGAGCTAAGACCATGTATTCTTCTCTGTAGAGCGGATGTGTGCTCAGGGTCACTGAAGAGGGACCTGCTGAGAGCAGGACTGCCCGGGTAGGACCAGGGACCTTTGCTTTGGGCTATTTCTGTGCAGCAGTGATGGGGTAAGAAAATGAAACAGCACAGCAACTCTGCAGCCACTGAAGAGGGGTCCCAGGGAGGAGGTCTTCACTTAAGTTTTACAAAAATTCCCACCTTGGTTCAAACCAAGGTGCACATCTCTCTGCCTCCTCCTCCTGCGTATCCTGGCTGCTTTTATCTAGGGTTAAAAGCACGTGAGGCTGGACTTAGAGCTGCTGATGCTTCTGGACCTCCTGACCTTGCTGTTCAGCTTTATTTACACTCCTCATCACCTCCTATTTTCCGGGCTGGATGTTTGGCAGCAGAGGTGAATCCAAAGCCCTCAGTGTCCTCGGTGCAGTGACAGGAGGCTTTGGTGACCTTTGAGGTGCAGTGAGGCATCCCCTTTTGCAGAACCCTGGTGTCTCCAGCCCCCTTTGCTGTGCCGGGGCTGTGGGGCTGGAGGGGGGCTGTTGGCATAGAGACTGGAACAGGGCTGGAACAATGTCAGCCCCTGCAAACAGCCTGGGCTGGGCGGCAGAAAGCTCCAACTTCTGCAGCAGCTTCAGCGTGTAAAACTCCCGTTTCATCTCGCAGTCAGGCGATCGTTTTGTGACCTCCAGAGTTTCTCACAGAAAGTACAAGACGTTAAGTTCATTACCGACTGCAAGGAATTTTAGCAAACAATAATTAGCAGCACTTAAAAGATACTCTGTAGCCCGAAACACTAAATCCGTGGGTATATAATAACCAGCCGTGGAGCACATGTGTGTGTCACAGTATCAATATTGAAAGCCCCTACTGTGATGAGCCATAGCAAAGCGTTTTCAGCCGACATACTTTTGGGATCGCTAATGATTAATTAGTGTGTATCATAATGTAAAGCAAATGTCACCTCTGCTACCTGGGGCTGCTGTCATTTGAGAGGGGGAGCCGTGCGCAGGGGAAGCGATGCAAACAGCATCCCAGCCTGCCATCTCGTGGGCACAGCATCCCCCGGGAAGAGACCGGAGCATCCCAAGGATGGGATCGGGGCATCCCCGGGAAGGGACCGGAGCATCCCCCGGGAAGGGACCAGAGCATCCCCGGGATGGGATCGGGGCATCCCCGGGATGGGATCGGAGCATCCCCGGGATGGGATCGGGGCATCCCCGGGAAGGGACCGGAGCATCCCCGGGACGGGATCGGGGCATCCCCGGGATGGGATCAGGGCATCCCCGGGATGGGATCGGGGCATCCCAAGGATGGGATCGGAGCATCCCCGGGATGGGATCGGGGCATCCCCGGGATGGGATCGGGGCATCCCAAGGATGGGATCGGGGCATCCCCGGGAAGGGACCGGAGCATCCCCGGGATGGGATCGGGGCATCCCAAGGATGGGATCGGGGCATCCCCGGGAAGGGATCGGGACATCCCCGGGAAGGGATCGGGGCATCCCCGGGTGGGACCGCGGCATCCCCGGGACGGGATCGGGGCATCCCCGGGATGGGATCGGAGCATCCCCGGGATGGGATCGGGGCATCCCCGGGATGGGATCGGGGCATCCCCGGGACGGGATCGGGGCATCCCCGGGATGGGACCGGGGCATCCCGCGGGGCTCCCCCAGCTGCAGGGCGCTTTGGAAGGAGAAAACACCTCCAGCACCTCGTGTTTTGTCCTCCCTCCCTCTCCGGAGGGCAGCCGCCCCAGAAGGGAAGGGCTCGGAGGGCTGCTAATAACCCGACAGAGATTTCAGACACTGCACGGCAGAGCTGTGTAAATAGAAAGCCAGGATTAGGTGCCTAAGAACATATTATTGCTGATGATTTCTCCCCTAACTAGCCGCGGTTTTTTGGAGGTGTTGTAGTCGAGGCAGTTTGCAAGACAGCCACAGAGCAAAGGGGTTTTGCCTTTCACTGGGGAAGTCCATGAATTCTCTCTCTGTGTTTGGAAACCACATTGCACTTACCCCTGTGTTAATTCACAGCACTGCGTTTTATCCCATCCCACTCTTTCCTTTCACTCCTCAAACGCTGCTAGTTTTCGGCATAAATAATGTTATTTTATAAATATCTGTTGCTCATTGTTTAAACTAGCTCTCTGGGAAATTGCTGCTAACCAAGAGGAAAGACAACAGAATTAGTCCCACAGTAAAATCTGGGAAAGGAGATTTTTCTGTTTGCAGTGAGAGAGTGCCAAGGTATATCTCTTTGCAGGCTCATCCTAAAAGTGTTGGTTTATTGATTTTTACAAAAGTAAGGAGTGTCACAACTGAACTAATGAACATTTTTTCTATTCAGCACCATTTAATACAAATGGCTGAAGTGATTATTTCAGCTAATGCATTTGTCTTTTAAAACTGCAGCATTAAATTTTGTAATCCTACTGTCAGAAAAAAAAAAAAAAAAGGCAATACAACATTACAGCTGTGGATCCCTAAATACTGTAATCAGATATCACTAATCTGGACAATTTGTGTGAACTCAATACAGTTGCAGTTCAACTTCAGTTTGAAAAGGGGAAGATTTGTTTGATTTATCACATTTTTTTGTGCGTGCAAGTTGAAAAGCGTGGTTGATTTCCGCTATAAATTGTATCCATGCCTCATCACTCCATATTTTTAGAGGTATGCTGACATCCTAAGCACAGTAGGATCTACGCCTGACATTTTAAAGGGCCTTTTATAATTTATGTGGATGTTTGATACAACACATTTTTTCAATCTGTAGTGTGGGAGGGTCATGAATTTGAGCTTTCATTTCCCATACATTCCAGGAACAGCTACTTTTAAAATGTAAACTGTATTGCTTGCATCTATTTTCCAGTTCTCTGCCAAAAATATATAATGGTAACTTACTGTGTAATTGATGAATTTCTTATGTAAATAATAGTAGCTGTAGTGGACAGAATTGTCAGACTTTTATCTAACTAATTGTCAGCATGGGTTTGATTAGTTTTGATCTTTTTGCTACTTATTGTAGCAGATTAAAAAACTTACATTTCATGTTGCTATTTCTTAGCAAATAAAATTCATAGAAATATTCTATTACATGTCAGACAATACCGTGGTTGTCTGGTAAATAAATAATACTTAAAATGACAGTCTTGTTCCTGAGAGATACACAGAGAATAGCAAGGGGATGGGAATTGATGCAGCCAAGTTATAACCATCTCTTCTCTGATAATCCTGACCATAAACAGTAAAATTTCACTTAAATATCTATTTCAATTTATTAGCCTGTCCAGAGTGAAAAGCAAATAATGAAACATTGCTCAATTTCTATGTGCTTTTACTGTTTTCTTTGATTTTAGTAAAAATTCTGTTTGTGTCCCTCTTTTATGTTCTTATTTCACCAAGAACTTGGCACCCTAGAAACTGCAAAGTCCAAGGGATGCTTCCTTTTCCATCATGTCTCTTAATCCCTTTATGGAAGGAGAATTTGTGTCTTGTCTGTGTTTTTCACAGGGTAGATTTTTTCTTCTTCAAACATCTGAGATTTCTCTCACACTGAATATACTCTCAGAAAGAACCCAAAGGAAAGCTCAGAGAATATCATAACAGTTATGAACCTCGTAGTTATTCTAAGTCTGCACTTGACTCTGTTTACCTTGTAACTGGGAAGTTTTCAGGGTGAGTTACAGGGCTCCAGGAGCACTTCTGAAATTGCAGCACTGGGACATGACAGCGTTCCCTGGTTCCCCTCTATCTGGGCCAGGACAGTGCTGGGAAATGGCTTTTGTTACTGACACGGATGATGTGGGGCCGTGGAGCTGAGCTGTGAGGAGCTCTGCAGGTCTGGAGGGGCACAGGGAGCTGCTGTGACAGGGGCTGGACAGGGACCTCATCCTGCTGGACACAGTTTTCCTGGGAATACTCACCGCAGTAACCAGAGCTCAGCCTGCGCTGGGGCTGTGCTGAGTGGGCTGCCCAGGGTGTGCCCACCCAGGTCTGTAACACTGCTGTGTGTCTGCTGGGAGCACAGCCTGAGACTGCTTACACATGCACAGCCTGTGATACGATCTGTTCGCAGCCATTCTGCATATTCTATTCGTATTTAAGGTGTAATCGCATTATTAATGCATTACATAAAGAGAGTGCAGTGTTAGCTAGTGTTACCTGGATGTATTCTCCTCCTGAGCACTCACTCAATCTTCCCTGGACCTGCCACATTCTGAACATGAAGGAGCACAGATTTCCCTGTCCAAAAAGGCCAGCTTTGCAGACACTGTGTATGTTTAATAAAGTGCATTCACTGATTTTGTGAAGACGCTACACAAGGCTGAGCGTTGAGTTTCATAGACATATACTGCTAAAATTGCCTTGTCTATTATAAAGATAAAAATATCTTTTTGTTCAAATGTTCTGCTTGCTTCTTTATAAATGAAGGAGTTAAATACTGAAAGGCAGGTGGATGCTGTAACTACTTTAGAAAAAGATGAATAGGGTTGATGGCTAAAGCTACAGGGAATCTATTGAAGGTCCAGATGCAGACATGGCTCTTACTCCACACACAGTTCAAAGTGGGGTGAAGCTGCCTGGTTAATTGGCTATGAAATAACTAACCTCTGGGAGAAAATTGCCGTTGTAGTTAATTGCTTGTGCTCAGGGTAACATGTAGCCACCTGGCTGATTAGTGCCCTCACCTATATTTACACCCACCCGCGTTTAAATGCAGGCAGCATTGTCAGGCTGGCTGTGTGCATTCATCTACTGGCCCTCATGGATTAAAGAAAATATGACCATCAAGGTCAGTTTTGCTTTCCATTCTTCTTTTATCTCCTTCTGAATCCCCCATTTCTCACATAAGAGGAGCAAGTCCAATCCTAAAGTAAATCTGCAGGCTTTAGCAGAACAGAGGTGGAATGAATTTTGTCCCAATTGTTTAGTTTGGTCATATTACAGAACCATCAAGGCTGGAGTGGGGAAGTAAAATCTGACAGCCTAATGGAAGCCAGAAGGCAAAGCTGGTGAATGAGTGGAAGGAAAGCAAAGTGTTGAAAAAGAGACAGGAAGTTGTGGTGTTTTTGTGATGGAAAAATCTGTGGGAATAGGTAGGACAAACACCACTCAAAGAAGGTATTAAACTTCTTTGCGGGGGAGAGATGGAGAGGAGGGACATGATAAACAAGTTGCACATAGAATTGTGTGACTTTTTAAATGGCTTTGTGCTCTTCTGCCCGGCAGTGTTTGGCAGTGCTCCTGGGGGCTGAGCAGTGTCCCTGAGACCTGAGGCTGTCTGGGCCAGCTGTGCTGAGCCCCTCGGTGTCCCTGCCCTTGCACTGGCTCTGGCTCTCTGCTGGTGAGACACTCGGTGTGCAGGAAGGTGTGGGGAGACAGAGATGGTGCTGAGGACAATCCTGCCCCAGTCCATTGTGAACTCTCCAGCAGTGGGAAGAGCCCTGCCCTCCCAGCTGGGGTGTGATGGAGAGGGAGTGACCGGGACAGGGTCAGGGACAGGAGGTGGCACTGCTGGGGACAGACGGGGCCAGATGTCACACCAGGGACACACAGGGTGAGGTGGCACTGCTGGGGACACACAGGGTGAGGTGGCAGTGCTGGGGACACACAGGGTGAGGTGGCAGTGGCAGGGACAGGAAGGAGTGAGCTGGAGCTGCAGAAGGGAGAGAGAAGAAGGAGAGAAAGAGCCAGAGCTGTGTGGGGCTGTCCAGGGATTGTAACAGAGAAAAGGAATGAGACTAGAGACAGCAAGGTGCTGATGCTCAAAGCCTTCTGGAGTTTCACTGAAGCACTCCGGGTGTCGTGGGTCTCTCCAGGGCCACAGGAATGGGGAGAGGCTGTGGCAGGAAGGTGTCAAAGGAGTTTCTCCAGACACCACTTCCCTCTCAATGCCTGTTTTACTGTTGCCTTGTTAGTGTTTTCACTTCCCATCTGTCATGGATTGCTGCTGTTTTCCTACTTTTACAGGAGAAGAGCTGCAACTCAACCACCTTTACTGAGGTATAATATCTCGGCAGCTTTGGGTCCAGGCAACAGGAATGTCACACAAACCTGCACTGATAGATTTACCTGTGATATACAGTGTAAATATCACAGAGTTTAAGGCTGTTGCTTTGTTCTCAAGACGTGCCTTACTCACTCAGGCAGTACATCACCACAGGTGGTCACACAGAAGAAGTGATGGAGTTATGAATGGAAGCAAACCCATAGGACAAAGGGTTTTTTCTACTTTTGCATAGCTAGCTAAGAGTCTGGCACTTTGTCTGAGCTTGTCACTGAGTGTACTCCACCTATGAGCTCTCTACCTCCAGAGAGAAATTGATCTCACCTGTATGAGGTGGGAGACCTGCTGTGTGTCTCCGTGAAAACGGAGAAATCACAGTCAAAAAGCTTAGCTCAGACATCTGGGTTTCCCACAGCCCCGTGTTCAGTGAGGTTAATTCATCCTAAATGATTCATCTGTCCTGCAGCTCTCTGCCTGGGAGAGACATCTTTTCAGTATCAGAGAGAAGGTCTCATAGTCCTGCTTGGATTGAGAGTCTCTAAACACTCTGGCTCTGTTTGGGGGGATCAGAAGGTTTAGGTGAGTGGTTCTGCCTGGTGGATTATAAATCTCTCATGCTCTATATCCTGTAGGACAAATTTCAGTTTAACATTTTATAACATTTTATTCTTATACTTCCCTGTTTTCTTTTTATGTGAATGGCTGTCGCCTTACTCCTTCATTTACGTAGTTGAAATGTAAACTTTGTAAAGAGAAATGAACACCATTTTACTGGTAAAGACTGTAGTACAGTTGAGGGTACAGGGAAGGTAAATGGATACCGTGCTCCAGTAGGATGCAGCAGTTCTGTGAGAATTGTGACAGGAGAGTGGGATTAACACATCACAACTCTAAGTGATAAGGAGCTGACAAGGGTAATTTCCTTCACACATTTGGACAAGGATCTATAAATACAGAACTTGAACTTGAGAGATAACACAGACATAAAAATATACATAAAAATGGTGTGACAGAAAAAGATTATGTTAACAACTTATGTCTCAGTCTGTAAAATGTGGGGAAAGTGCATAAATTCATGGGCTGGTATGGGAAATTGTCTCCCTTAACTCTATTGTGTTATAATGAGGACCTTCCACTTGTATTAAAAATGGAGCCTTTAGAATTTAGCAACAAAAAGGGTCCATTTGTATTAAAGATTTGTTTAAGGATGGGCATTTTAAATCGTTTGACCAATTTGTAGAAGATTTTAATATTCCTGGAGCTCAGTTTTCCCGTTTCCTTTGGGTAAGACATGCTGTTCTTTGTGAATTAAAAGAAGGTATAGAAATGCAAATGTAGCAGATTGAAAAATTGTTGTACAAAGAGACTGTCTCACTAAATTGATTTCAAGGCTATATAGGACATTGTCAGTATCCTTAGACAAAGGCAAATTGGAAGTTAAAGAGAAAAATGAGAGAGGTTTAGGTAAAAATCCTAATATACAGGAATGGAAACAGACAGTTTAATAAAATGGATTTGTATGAAAATAAGACATCAGGTTGTTCAATTTAATTACATCCTATTCAGAGAACCTATTTATGCCCTCTAAAATGGGAGAAATGTGTAAAGAGATTGCTCCTATGCTATAATAACAGCAAGGTGCTGCATGGGGGGTAATATATACATATACTTAGATATTGTATGCACATCAAATGTTTTCACAGAAAGATGTCAAGAATTCTGCAAAATGAGACCTTTTGGTGTGTTTAGAGTCAATTTTAAAGACTTGTTGATTACACCATGGGGGGGGAGTTATTTCTCAATGTGTTTCAAGGAGTTTTTAACTATTTCTTCCTCTGTTTTAAACACAAAGACGTTGGAAGGCCAGAGGAGAAAGATGGTCTGTATTATATGTGGTAGCATATTTAATTTATTCTATGCCTCTGCATTTTATCATTAAATATTCCACAAGAGTAGCGGGCAGAATGAAGTAAGTTTAAGCTTGTGAAGTGTATGGGTTGGATGGAAGTGAAGGCTGGATAAACAGGTAGACAATGAGGACACTGAGATGTGGCCAAGACACAGCATATACTCTATGAAAAGGAATTAAAATCTCTGGGCATGGCTAAGCTGTTATTGTGTAATTTCTCAGCGGGATAGTAAAATAAATTACTAAAGAAACACTGAAATAACCATTAAAAGAATATCCAGAGTTTTGAAACCTTTCTCTGATGCCTGAGTTGAGAAAATCTTGACTCTGCATTTGGAGTGGAGCTGGTGCTGGGATTGTTAATTTACCTGTGTGAGAGCTGGTCAGTCATTCCTGCCACAGGTGGACATCTGGCTCATGAGGACAGGTCCCTTCTCCACTGCTGGTGGTGTGGGGAAGATGAACTGAGGTTCCCGATGGGATTTCTGTCTGTGACAGAAACATCCCAGGAAGTTTCTGCAGTGACAAACTCCCTGTGCAGCCATTCCCTGTGTGTCACCCACCTCTGCCCTGCTGGGGCTCCTCACCTCTCCCAGCACCCTGTGCACTTTTAATCAAGAGTGATGGAGCCTGCAAAGTAAAGCTTTGCCTTGTGTCATGATTTCTGTAGGCTAAAGCTGGTGCCTGAGCTGTCCTCCCCCGGTGAGGTGACAGCGGTGTCACCAAGGGCAGGTCCTGCAGCTCTGTGCAGTCTGTCTGCCCTGGGGTGGGAGCTGCAGGTGGTGAAGATGTGCAGCTCACACCTTCCCCTCCCTTTGTGCCAAAAGCTGCTGTGTGAGCCCTGGGACGAGCTGTGACACATGCCACTCGCTCGGGGTGTGTCTGTGCCCAGGGCTGGGGTGGCTGTGCCCGCAGGGTGTGCACAGTGACTGCGGCAGGACACAGCTGCAGCTGCACAAGCCACACTCTGACTTCGGGGACGCTGTTTCGGAGTTCCCTGTGCAGTGCTGAGATCTGTCTGGTGGGAAGCTAAATCCCGCTTTGATATTTCCTGCCCGTGATTTTCTCCCAGGGAAATTGCAGCGCTGTCAGGTGTAACCTCTTCACTCACCCAATTCAGTAGATTACAGTGCTGCTTCATGGGCTCCTGTAAAATGAAAGGGATATTTTTTTATGTTCTATAAAGTTTGTTATTCTTCAGCCAAAGCTGGCTCGTTCTTCTCAGTCCTAAATAAATGTACTTTCTTCCTTCAATAAACGAAAGACCAACAGTTTATAGAAGGAAACAAAAGGGACGACTTCAAATGTAGTCTTACTAATGAGTTAATCAGCATGTTTGAATGCTAATAAGCACAAGTTGATAACTGGATCATCTCTTTTCTATTGTCCACTGGGAAGCTACATTTAGGAAATTAATTCAAAATTCGCATTTAACTCACTTTGCTTATAAATTAATGTGCATATTTAAACCTACCGTGCAACAGTATCTTGGGTGTCTGCTTTTTTTTTTTTCTCTGTCTCCTTCCTCCATTAATAATTACTATTCTCTAACAAAAATTAGAGGAGGAAGGAAATGCTACTGACCCTGAATTCTAGCACTGCCATGCAAAGAGTGTCTTTAGAGCCTGCAATCACTTGTTGTTTAAATAAAGGCCTCGATTTTTGCCTTTGCATCTGGAGTATCTGCTGTCCCTCTGTGGCACCAGTAAGCCTTTCCCTGCTGGCTCAGGTGTCCCAGGTGCCAAAGGACTGGCGCTGGTGCCTGAGGAATGTCACTGAGGCCGGGCCCAGGTGTGCTCCCAGCATCTGGAAACGCGAGCCCTGGCACTTCCTTGCACTTGCAGGAGCGGCAGAAAAATGTTTGTTTTTCCCTTAAAGGAACAACATTTTCTTAAATCCCTGCTCCCAGAGATTGCTCAGGAGAACTCCGGGGAACTCCGCAGGGCAGCCAGGGACGGCGGCCCTGGAGAGCCGGGGCTGCGCTGCCGGGATGGACCGGGATGGATCGGGATGGGCCGGGGATGGTTCGATCAGGTGGAGGATGCTCTGATCAGCTCGGGGATGCTCCGGGCATTTGGGGGATGTTACGGGATTTTGGGGGATGCTCCGGGCAGCCCGCAGATATCTGAGCACAGTGAGAGAGGTACACCTGAGAAGCGGCTCCTGCCCCGCAGGTAGATAAAGGTCCTTACTGGGAGGGGTGGAGCAGAAGGAAATCTCCCGAGCACAAACGTCACGTCCGTGGAATAGACGGAGTCCCTGAGTGTGATCCCAGGAGCTGCTGATCGCCAGCCCTCTGATACGGCTCCTGCCCCGTTTGGCAGTAGAAAACTGTTTAGCCTGTCCTGTTAATTTTTGTAGTTGCCATTAAAGGCAATACCACAAACATTATATCAGGCCACATTACGCTACTGTGCTGCTTCTATTTTTTTTTCTTTCATGCTGTGGCATTTCCTTTCCCTTGAAAACACTCTTTCACTCAGTCTAGCAATTAACTGCTTGAACAGTATAATAAGGAAGCAATTAAGAGGTGACAGAGAAAAATTAACACTCCATTTCACATTAAAGGCCAAGTGAGTATCCTGGCCATTGTGAGTTAAATGCGTCTTTGAAAACCCGTAGTTTGGGTGTATTTTCCTCTTGAATAAGAAGCCAGCTCCGTGTTTTTTAGTCCAGAGTCCCAGTCTGAAAATGGATGATAACTAATAGGGTGCTGTCTGTTGAAACAGGCTGTATTAATTGCAGTTTGTTCTCCTGTAAGTGTCAAGGAAAACAAAATCTTAGCAGGCACAATGTATGCAGCCTAAATTTGAATATGCATGTATCAGGGCAAATAAAGCAATCTACTGCATGCAATGTCGCCATGGCAGGCGGCATTTGCATAATAAATAACAGCTATCATGAGGCTTCCTTTATGAAGTTCTCTCCCGCGTTGTCAGCTGTAAGAGGCGGCGACAAAGGGGACAATATTGAGAAAGTAAGAGTGTGTTTTGTCGGCCAAGGCACCGCCCCGGCCGCAGCCGCTGTCGGGCGCTGCGATGGAGCGGGGGCTGCATTGCTGTGCAGGGCAGCTGCATCGCTCTGCAGGGCTGCTGCATCCCTCTGCAGGGCAGCTACATCGCTCTGCAGGGCAGCTACATCGCTCTGCAGGGCTGCTGCATTGCTCTGCAGGGCAGCTACACCCCTCTGCAGGACTGCTGCATCGCTCTGCAGGCAGCTGCAGCCCCGCAGCCGCACCGGGGCTGCACTGGGGCCCCCTGCACTGAGGCCGTGAGGGAGCGCAGCCTGCACAGATGTCACGGCGAGCCCTGTCCTGCAGCCCCGAGGACTCTGCTCAAGGCTGACCGCAGCATCCCGGGGCACTTCTCCAGTCCGAGCGATTCTGTGATTACTGACAGTCCAACGCGCGGCACGCAGAGGTTCCGGTGTGGTGCCTCGTGTTTTATAAACAGCCTAAGGCTCCAAACTTTAGCACAAGTTTTCTGGCAGTCGGTGAGGTGGAGGTGTCCTGTGGAGGCTCTTGGGCTGGGATGTGCCAGTGGAATCGTGGATGTGCCGCTCTGATTCCAGAGGAGCTGAGGCTGGTTCTTCTCTCGGAGGTGGTCCTCGGCTTTTCCGTAACTTACTGAAAAATAACACAGTGCTGAAACTTACACGAGGCTTTTCAGAGCACCAGCTGTTAAATGGAGCTGATCCTTGGGTTAGTTTGACATCTGGAATTTGCGTGGGGATTTCTTTTTTACTTCTCTATACGAGTTGTATTTACTAACAGATGTCATTTCTTCACATTATTTTTGCTCTCTTTAATAATTTCTAAGGAATAAGCTGACTGTCAGTGCTATATGAAAAGTAAGGAGGTTTTATTTTCAGGCTTTTTTTTCTCTGAATGTCAGAAATTATATCCTTATCTGGGTCTATTTTTTAGCTAATGGATGGATCATGCAATATCTATAGTATGTAATATCTTCTCCTAAACAGAAAAGAAAAATCTCTTCAAACAAGTAACCCCAGATCTCATACAACAGCACAGCATGTGTCAATTCACACTGTGTCATGTGACATGAAACTACTTAATACAACCTGACTTGGAGTGACATTTGTATTGCCCATATCATAGAATAGAAAAATAACACTTTCACAAGTGAGGAATTATCTTTTCCAGTTGATGGTGTTTTGCTATTTGCAGGTAAAAGTGAAAAACAGGTAAGGGTTAGTGAGCTACCTTGAAAAGAAATGTTGCAGTAGGGAAGAGATTTGATAAGGGCCTAACCATGCTGGTAATGCAAGCAAAAGAAATGGTTCTGTTCATGAAAGGACGGCTCTGTCTTTAGATGTGATCTGAACTGAAGCAGGAGAAAACCCAGAGAGGAAATCTCAGCTTTTGAACAACAGGCTTGTGAGCTAATTAAGGCTGAAATACAATTTTAAGGGAGGAAAAGAAAACATTGTCTGTTGCCAAGGACTGAGGGCACGTTTTAATCCCACAGCTCCCACTGCAGGGGATGGGCGATGCACAGACACCCCAAAGGTGTGCAGAGCACCGGGCAAAAGGCACAAATGCTGGGAATTCTCCTCCCCATCCCACCTCTGTGCTGTGGCTGCTCATGTTGCCTCATGAGAGGACAGCTCTGAGGTCTGCTCCTACCCTGAAGACACTGAATTTTACGGTTTATTCATAAAAATCCTGATTTAATCCAGAGCTAAGAGCAGTGAGTGCTGTAAATTCTGGACAGGGAAGTAGTTTGTGAGTAGTGAGAGTCACCCACAGGCTCTGGTACTTTCTGTGCTCACAAGAAAATCCCCAGTCCTTCTGGAGATGTTTCTATTTAGACTGGATCTTCCTCATACCCACGGGAGTCCCTTTGCAGTAGTTCTCAGCTGATGTGCAGCTGTCCCCATCTCCCTGTCGCTCTGAAAGCATCTCCCCATTGTGTGTCCCCAAAAAGCATCACTCACCCAGGTGTGCCAGCTCACAGCCCCAATCCTCCCGTCCCCAAATGCCCCTGGTGCTTATTTATCATATTTACAGGGTATTTTACAGTTCCTGTAGCCCAGGAACTGCAAGTGGGTGTTACCTTTCAAAAATGGCCATGGAAGTAACCTGACAGCTGGGGAGACAGATGGCAAAAACATCCTGCCCTGGGCAGTTTCCCTGCAAGGATTTCTGTGCAGGACAGTCAGTGTCCCCATTCTGGATGGGACTGGGTGATTCCTGCCAGCTGCCTGGGTGACACTGCTCCTTGGAAGAACTCCCCTCTTCTGGTAATTTCTGAAGCCCTGAACAGCAAGGAACACGTTCACATTGCGATATTTAAGATCCTTGTGGACAAAACCTTGTAACTTCATTGGTCTCTACTATGTTACACAGCTCAGAGCAGAATTGCACCTTGCCCGATGTGCTGGTACTTGTGTGTCTCTGTGACTTCAAAGAGTGGAGATCTTGGAGAGATTAATTGTAAATTTATTTGAGCTGTTTTCAGAACTTTTTTTTTTTGTTATGAAGCCACACAAATAAGCTTGCAGTGAATATTTCTTGCTCTCCTGCCTTGGCCCCATGCTGCCACTGCCATGGCAACCACGAAATCTCCTCTCCTTCCCCATCTCATCTCTGATGCCACAGCTGTGGCAGTGCCTCTTTCAGCACTGGGGCCATTCCCCCATTCCCAGCTCCTCCCTGCAGGATCCCCCTTCCACCCTGGGGCTGGGGCCAGGGGAACAGCCCCATTCCTGCCTGTGGGAAATCAGGGAGCAAGGACACACTAGGTAAGGTCTCCCAGTAGTCAGGACTTCTCCAAGCAGTGCTTGGGAGGGTCTGGATGATCCTTTGTGGGCGTGTTTACACTCATGGCCACTACACATCACTTCTTATGGAAAACGGACAGCCTCAAAGCTCTTTAATCAGAATTTAAAGCTTTGAAAATGTAGTGTATTCCATACAGGGGATATGTCTTTTTCCCCACAAAGGGAGAAAGGCGCATCTCGAATCTTGGAAAAGAAAATAACATGACAATTTTGCAAACCACCATGAAATAAGGATTTATGAGTTTGTTGATCTCCCCTGGGGACCCGAGTGCAATAAAAGCAGGAATTGTGCTGACTCGGGTGGAAGTGAGGAACACGTTCAACTTGGAGGCAAATGGTTTTGTGGCACAATCCAGGGATAGAGCTCAGCTGTCACTCACACTGTTAATCCCTCAAATCTTTAGCGCTTGAGGATTAATTTCTCTAAATATTGTGCCAAATATAATAGTCTCTCTATCTCTCACACTATTAGACAGCTATGAACTACAAGGAGCCTTTTGTCTCCCTAATAGGATTCACCCCTAATTCCAAAGTCATAAAGCAAGAGTTTAAAATAAAAAAAAAAATCCATAAAACATTTTCCACAGGTAGAAAGATAAGAGTAGACAGATGTAAAGCCCTAATCCTGGGCTCTGCTGCTGCCCTTTACCCCAGTCCTACAGCAGGAACAGGCCAGGGACAGTGGGCCTTGCTTGCTTCTGCTTTATCCTGATACAGAAGATTTCCAGGGTGACAAAGAAGGGACAGGGATTCAGTGCCCTTCGCTGCCATATCTTGATTGGGGGTGTGGGTGTAGACCAAAAGGAACTGACTCCAAATGACCCAGCCAATGTGAAAACAAAGGAGAAAAATAAAAACTGAAGTAGTGGCAATGAACACAGTTCAATGCTGAAGGACCTTTTGTTTTGAAGTATTAGCTCATACTTACTTTCTGAGGTGTCAGACTTGAGATACAGCATTTTGCTTTCATGGCTCTAAATCATGTGAGTGTTATTATCACTATATGAGCATCCAGTTTGGGATGGCAAACAATTAAAAACTAAAGAAAGTAAGCAATTAGATTATTTACAGCTTGCATTCCGGTCAGAACTCCTTAAGGCCAGTATATTAACATTGTCATTACAGCTGTTAAACATGCCATTTCACTCCAAATGGTAATTAATTAGCTTTGAAGGTGTGAAGTGAAATCAAAATCCAGAGTGAGTTAAGACTTTCACACTATTGCTTTTAGGTGAAAGTGGGTATAAAAGTAGAGGAACACTGGATGCAAATGGTTTCACTGCTGTAGTTCCTAGAGTCTAAGAATAAATGGATATCTTTCTATAAAAGTGATCTAATGGGATTTTGAAATGAAAAGGTTTTCTTTATTGGAACATTAACTAGATCCTTTGAAAAAATGAAAAGCTAAAAAATTTTGGTCTGTCAGCACTTGAGTAAAGATAGAAAACCTGTTATATCTGTGTTAAAAGTATAACAAGATCGTGTAACTAGAAATGGAAGAAGTCAGCGAAAATTAGAAAGAAAGGAGGCTGGTTTAAAAGTGAGATTAATTAACCATTGAAGGAGCATCCCAAGGGGCATGGTACCTTTTCCAGCACTTTAAATCTGTAATTCATGACGGGATGCATTTCACAGGTGAATTCGGTACAAAGTGTTGAGCAGGGGCTGGGCTCCCAGGGGGAGCCTGGGCTGTTCAGGGTGCAGGGGCCACGGGGTTCCCCTTGGGCCTTGGCACCTGTGGGACAGGCGAGGGTCAGGTCACAGGCTGCAGGGCCTGCTCTGGGAGCAGGGTTTGCCTGGGGAGAGGGGTACAGGTGTGCAGGGTGCAGGTGTGTGGGGTGCAGATATCAGGGTGCAGGTGTGAGGGTGCAGATGTGCAGGTGTGCAGGGTCCAGATGTGCAGGGTGCAGATGTGCAGGGTGCAGGTGTGAGGGTGCAGATGTGCAGGTGTGAGGGTCCAGATGTGCAGGGTGCAGATGTGCAGGTGTGAGGGTCCAGATGTGCAGGGTGCAGGTGTCCTGATGTGCAGGGTCCAGATGTGCAGGGTCCAGATGTGCAGGGTCTAGGGGTGCTGCCTTGCACGGCTGGAGGCCAGGCTCCATCGTGGGCTCCCTCTGGAGCACACTGCCCAGACACTGCAGCACGGGCAGGCTTTGTCCTGTGCTCTGCTCTTGTCTGGATTTCCTCGCCCTCCCTGCTGCTCCCACACCCGTCAGCCAACGCTGCTCCAAACGGGCTGTTAAACCCTGCTGCTGCTATTAACCTGAAGGCATTAGAGAAATTGGTTGGAAAGCTCAAATCCTTCTTGGGGGTCAGGAGGAAGAGTCTTACAAATGACAAAGAAGAAAATAGGAGTCAATGAGACACACAATGGTTGGGAAAAATATTTTCTTTTACAAAATCCAGTGACTGAGGAAATTCCCCAGAGGAAGGAGAGCAAGGTGCTTGCTACATGACAGTGAGTGACAGCTTTTTTATGTACTGTGCCTTGACAGCCACATTTCCTGAGATGCAAGTGAGAAAAGAGACACTGACTCTTTTCCCAGAGTTATTGCTAACTCACATCCCAGTTCTTCTCCATTTCCATGTTGTTCGTTTCTAATCCACATCTTCCCCTGCTTCCACGGAATTCTGCACTGGCCTTTGCTGCACAATAAGATTTGAATGACTAAAAGACCACGGAAAAAAGGATTGAACCATCTTTCTACTCCCTGTCCTAAAAACAAGCATTCCCACCTCCCTCTGTACCACCTGCTGCTGCAGTGATGGATCCTCGGCAGTGGGAACCACAATTCCCAGTGGCACCAGGGATTCAGCACGGAAACACAGCCTGTGCTGTGGTGGCGCCAGGAGCTGTCTGGAGCATTTGGTGTTTGATGGGATTATGGACTGTGGGTCTGCAGTCCTGGACAAGGAAAAAGGGAGCACACAGCCTAAGGCAAGTGTGGGGTGCTTTGTGTCATCCCCTGGGGTGCCAGGCCCTCCTCAGGCCCCTGGAAGAGTCTCTGGCTTTCCAGGAGTATCCCTGCCCCAGGAGTCTCCTCCTGGTCCTCTCACCTGCTCTCAGCAGAACTCTCACACTCCACCAGCACAGCCCAGAGAGAGGGGCAGAGGACTGCCAGACTCCATCCTGCTGTGTCAGGCATAAGGCACTGAAAAGGGACAATAACGGGCTGCAATTCTGGAAATTCTGACTGCTTTGTGCATTTATATATTTCATGGGTTCAGGTCTTTTTACAGTCTGCAGCCACTTCTGCCTGTTCCACTTGCTGTCACACTTCCCTGTGCAAGGATGGGATTTATCCCACCTAATTGCTGCTGCAGAGTTTTTTATGTTTCCTTCTGATGAAGGAGAAAGGGATTTAAAGGAGCTGGGTAAACGGGATATGCAGGTTTGGAGGGTGTGAAGGCTCAGGCAGCAGTTACACCATCTCAGAGCCAGGTTTGGTGAAAGAGCTTGTATTGGTTTCCTGCAGGTTACAGGAAACCTCTCTCCTTGGCAGAGCAATCCCCAGGTGCTCTGCCTCCTTGCCTCCTCTCTCTAGCTAAATATCATCTCTGCTTTTGTCTTATTTTCCTCCCCCTTTTCCAGGGAGCCTTGCTGGCTGAGTTCCTGGTGGTTTTGATGCCTGACTCTCAGCTTTTGGCTTGTGAGCTGCTGCCGTGGGGAGGCTGATGTAAGCCCAGCTCTTGTTCTTTAATTCTGATCTCTAAATTCAGCTTCACGGGGTAACAGATAAAACACCCCAGCCCTCCCTGCAGGTCTCGTGATGGCCTTGATCTTTGTGTTTTTTCTGCTCCAGCCCCATAAACCTTCACAGCTAACCTTGCAGCTGCATCCTGCTAGGCTCTCCCTCACAGGTCAATCTCATTTCTAGTTTTGATTGTTACAGTTTAAAGATAGAATTTCCTTTTCTTGCTTCACAGCATTCAAATGCTAATTAGTTCCCTTAAATGTCTAGGAAGTTATCCCAGTTTACACATATATGGTTTATTAACTCATGTTCATTTCAAACCTGTCCTTTGATGTAGGCTAATGGAATTATTCTTTTAGAATCTCTTTAAAAGGTGACTTCTCTTTCTTGATGGATGGATGGATAGTGTTTCTCTGAAGCTCATTTGTGAGTGTTTGCCTTTGGAAAAAATACTTGCTTTTCATGGGCTAGCGCTGAGTACTCCCGGATGTGCATGCAACAGATAAACATTTGTTTTCTATTTGCAGCAACTTACTTTTCAAAGTTCACACTTTTACTCTTTGATGAAAAAAGATATTTCTTTTAGCTCCCTTTCCACAGCTGCACAGCAAATAACATGGGACAGACCATGTTTGCAGAAATACATCTGCCTAGAGAATATGGCCGTGTGAGCCAGCATTTGTTTCCAGCTGTTTTCTTGTCATTAGCTTTTAATTTCAACAACTACCTGCTTGTGCCTCTCCTCTTTTCTCCCCACCTCAGGTATTTTGGGCTGTTATTGTGATTGTCAGTTCTGTTCTGCTTGAAATGTTTCCGTATATGTTGCCATGGTTACAGGTGCAAGAATTGGAAATAAATGAAGGGGGTATCAAGGCACCAGTGTGACTCTGATGGAGGCTTAGCACTAAGATGTTAGCTATTATTTTGCTGGATTCGATGATATTTGATGATGGATCCATTTTAATAGAATATTTAAATGCTTGCTTGAATATAGATTGCACTAAAATGGAATTATGTCGAACTGGATTTTAAATAAATTAATTTTTTACTTTTTAATGAGTACACAGTCTCTGGGACAGTTTGCAAGTGAGCAAATAGAGTGTCTAGAACATTCACTGCATAAATGGTATGAACATATTTGACTGTATCTACTACTGGAACATGGCTGAGTGCTGAGTACAACTCTTCAGAAAAGTTCAAAGAAACAAGAGAAGAATTTTTCAGAAAACAGAAAGCTGCTTCAGAATGGTTTCTTATAGCTGACTGAGGAAGGTACTTGGAAATTAGGTGGATGCTGTCTCTCTTTTACAGTCTGTGCAGCAGTAACAACTGCTTGCAAAGTCTTGTGGGAGGCTTCTGGTGCAGGTGATGTGAGAGTTTCTGCAAAACCAGAGATGTCTCTTCTGTTTCTCATTGTATGGGCTTGAGACTTAATCAAAAGCTCAGCAAAGTCATTGGAGAAATTCCCGGTGACAAGAGTGAAATTTGAATTGAATCTTAGGTCAGCTGTTTAGCAATATATTCCCCACATTGTTCAAAATTATTTTAGTCTGTTTTCGGTGGTCTTCTCCTCCAGGTTGTCTGGTCAGTCAGACCCTCTCAGGGTCATCTGTGGGGGATGTCTTCCATGTCATCTTTAACCAGGGGCTGGGCAGAAGATGGGAGCACTGCTAAATGTCTGAAATGGGCAGTAACATGTCATGTCTGTCCCAGATGAAGTTCCTGCTTTCCTTCCCCAGTGAAGGGGTGGGTTTTCCTTTGTTGGTGTTATCTGTCCCCGCTGCAGTCAGCTGAAAAGCTCCTGCTCAGGTGAAAGGAATTTGTGTGAATATGCATAACCCGTAGAGTTATGGATGTGCAATTAAATATTTATATTTTTGAAGTAGCTTTAAAACAAGCTATGGCGTTCTGTTTTCTGAAATGTTATTTTGAGGCCAGTAGAAAGAAGGCAAGGAGTGTGGTATCCCTATAGTGTTGACTGGTGATTATAATTGGATGGTAATAGTAATATAAGATTTAACTAAAGACTGACTACTGTAAAGTTTTTACAGTAACTCAGTTTAACCTGTCAAATGCAGGAAACTGGAGCAAATGAAGGCAGTTGCTGTATTCCTCCTTTCCCTGAATTTGTACCTTCATTTCTCACTGACCCTTCTTAGGAAAGTCTCACCAGGAGTGTTCCACCTTTAGGCAGACCAGGGCCTTTCAGAGTCCACAGGCACTGATGTTTCCCTGGTGCATCCAGGCAGAAATTTAAAGTTCAGCCTCTTCCTTATGGCAGCGGTCACCTTTTGTGTACCTTGGGCATTTTTGGAAGGGGCAGAGGCTGGTCTGCCTCTCCTGGGTGGAGCAGCTCCTGCAGAGCAGCCGGGATAACTCTGCACGCCATGGAAACATGCTTTACACCCACCCTGGGAATGCCCTGCTCCTGCCTGTGAATTCTGCCCCACCAGCTGGAGACCTAAACCCTGAGCCCTTCAAAGTGCTTTGTCCTCTGTCCCTTTGTCAGCCTGGGGCAAATTTTTTACCTCTTTGTACTGCAGAGACAGTCTGGGGTAAGCTGGGGGTCTGCTGTGTCAGAACCCTCCGCAAACACACCCAGCTCCCCCAAAACAGGGTGTCTTATTTGCCTGTGACTTTGCAATTGCCTGTCACAGGGTGGGGGGACACACGTGTGCGCACAGGATAAAAGGAGGTGCACCAAAATCGGTGTTTACACAAACTCTGCAAACAAAGCAGCATCTGTGGGGCTCTCTGGAGCCTTTCCTGGGCACCGCCAGCCCCAGTTGTTGTCAAACTGTTGTGTTTTCCCTGACACTGAATATAATTCACAGGAAGAGGCAGCACCCGTTCATCTCCTGACGGATGAGCAGAGCTGTGGTTTTGTGCCTGCCTTGGAATCCCGGCTCAGGTTTGTACCTGGTGAGAGGCTCTGGCAGGAATTGTTTGGCTCCAGCTCCGGGAATTAGAGCAGGACAACAACGACCACTAGTGGCTCAAGGCTTCTTCTCCAAAACTGCTGAAACTGGGAGGGAGAAGGCACGACCCAGAAATGCTGCCCCTGTCTGTGGTGTTCGTGGGCAGATGGTGGAGGTGCAAAACGCTGCGAGGGCTCAGTGTCCCCAGGCCAGGCACTGTCCCCTGCCTGGTTTGTCACTGATAACCTCTGCAGGGAGGCTGAGTCTATCGAGGCACTGAAGTCAGCTCCTGAGGCGAAGGGACACTTTCTCTAAGTGACTGCATACAGTGCAGGGCAGTGGGGATTACTCTTTATCCATCACCAGACCGAAATTTAGTTTCTGCTGCGAGCCCCAATGCCCTTTCTAAAAACCCCCGTGATCTTTTGCAGTCCCATGGCAGAGAAAGGAGAGGAATCAGAGATGTGTTTGTGAGTAAAACTGATAGAGTTTGGTTTGGGCACTGTCCTCCTCTGCTATTAGTGACCCCAGTGCAAACTTAGTCAAAAAACATCAAAGTGGCTCAGTTCAGCATAAAACAGCAGAATAAAATATCACTGCTGCTTTGGGTTGGAAGTGACCCTAAAGAGTCTAGTCCCACCGCTGCCATGGCAGGGACACTCTCACTGTCCCAGGTGCTCCAAGCCCCAGTGTCCAACCTGGCCCTGGACACTGCCAGGGATCCAGGGGCAGCCACAGCTGCTCTGGGCACCCTGTGCCAGGGCCTGCCCACCCTCCTTCCTATTGTTATATTATAAATATTATAGATATTATTCCTTCCTAACATCTAATCTAAATCCACCCTCCTTCAGCTTAAATCCATTCCCTGGCTCCTGTCCCGCCCTCCCTTGTCCCCAGTCCCTCTCCAGCTCTCCTGGAGCCCCTTTAGGCCCTGGAAGGGCTCTGAGCTCTCCCTGGAGCCTTGTCTTCTCCAGGAGAACATTCCCAGCTCTCCCAGCCTGGCTGCAGAGGGGCTCCAGCAGATCCATATCTGGGCTGTACAGGAGTGCACACAAGAGCTGAGTTTTGTCTCCTGCAGCTCTCTGTGTTTCCAGGCATTCCCAAACACGTCTGCAAACCCGAGTTTTCACTGGCTCAGCTGCTGTGAGGAGAGTCTCGAGCAAGGACAGCTGAAGATCGTCAGCTGAACACCAAAGGCAAAGGCTACATCTTGTATTAACAAGAAGCTAATTCTTTCCAGCTGCCCACAAGATAAAATAAGGACAGTTCTCTGGTCAAGGCATCCTGACCTTGGCTCCAGAGGTCTGCATTGATTTCTCCTGTGGGAATACTCCCTTCCAGGTAACCCCAAATCTTCCAGTTACAAGAATGCTTGGCTTTAGAGTCAAAGAATTACTATGTAAGTGGTTAATGCATAGCTGGGTCCTAGCTAGGAGAGAAAAAAAGGGGACTTTCTTCATCCTTAATGGGACTATTAGGAGATATATAGCAGGGCATCATATCAGCAAGGTATTGTATCCAAAACTAAGAGAAAAAGAAAGATGCTTTTCACATTAAACAACTTTACAAGTGCAATTCTAGATGGAGTTTGTCTTCTGTTTAGTTTCTGCCTGGGAACGTGAAACAATTTTAGTCATTTCAGCTGCGTGTTAGTAGGTGGCAGTCCTGAACAAGTTTTGAAACAGCGAAGCTTTCCCTCTCTCCCCAGGGATATCTGAACACACTGCCCCGCTTTGGGAGTCCTGGGCTGTGCATGGCTCAAACCTGGACAGCTCTGGGCATCCTTGGTGGGTTTTTAAGGGATCTGGTGAAGTTGGAACTGACATCACCAGGCTTAAGGTGTAAATGGTGACTTTTAGCAGTAATTATTTCACCTGAACCCTTCCTATAAGCACCTCACCGGTTCTGACTCTGCCTCTTGCCTGTAAGAAATGGATAAAATAATTTCCCTGCTTTGAAGGGTGATCCTTTGGAGGGTTATGTGGCAGTGGAACTGCGGACCTAGCCCTTGGGCTGCTCTGAAAGGTTCCAGAGCATCTTTCCTCTCTGAGCTGAGTCACGTCTCGGGTCTGGGCTGCCTAGGCTGACCTCCATCTCTGCAAGGAAGCCGTGGGAGGGCTCTCTGATCTGGGTTAAAAGCCCTTCTGTGCTTCTCCTTGGACTCTTTCCCAGTTTGATTTGTCTGTATCAATAGACAGGTCACCTTTCTTGGCTCTCAGAGCTGATGGCTTTGTGTTTATCGTCCCAATGTGTCTCTCAAAAGTCTTAGCCAAGAGAGATGACTTGCATGTGAGTCCACCAAAAAAAGATACTTTTAAAAGTAATCATTATAGATGAAAGAGTAGAACACAGGTGATGGAAAGTGGGTTTCTTTCTGAGAAACTTTATGTAACTGGAATATCACTCCATTAAACTGCGCTGAATGTCAGAGCAGCAGTCTGGTGAGTTGCAAAGAGGTGCTATTTTCAGCACAGCATTAATCTAAATGGACACTTTCCCCAAGCTTTAAAATATTTATTCCTTGGTGCTGTCTCCAGTTTAAGATATCCGTGGCTTTGGGAGCTGAGCTTTAATCCAGCTCCTGGGGCAGGTTTTGGGCACGGCTAGATCAGTGGTGAGTGGCACAGCAGAGGCAGCCCTGCCCTGTCTGCAGGGAGGGAACCACGGGGCTGCTTTGTTAAACGTGTGGCTCCTGTGGTGTGTGAGGGAAGGCAGCAGGAGGCTCAGAATGCTCAGACTTTGTTTTCCTTCCTCTTAACTGAGCCTCTCCTTGGAAGCTGTATCAGGAAAGTGGATTGAATCACATCTCTGCACACTCAGGCAATGCCACAAGGCTGGTAATGAAGAGTCCCAGCCATGGGGGATATCTGGTCTGGCCTCTCCTCCTTGGGCAGCATGAGAATAGGACTCGACCTGCTCCTAAATTCCCCTCCTCAGCTGGAGTACCTGCTGTGTGATTATTTTTTTTTTCTTAACCATCCCCTGAGGCATTTTTTAACCAGCTCCTGAGGAACAAAAAATTAGAGTGGGGAACAGAGGGTAATCATGGACAAATGAACAAAAGATATTGTAGTGAATCTCTCCTTGTTGGCTAAATGCACACGGTGTAATCTCACTTTGCACAGCACTGCAAAGCTCCTCTCATTCCAAAGGGCTGATGGAAGTTACCAGATCTTGAGGCAGATTGCAGAAGTCTTCTGAGAAGGAAATATCTGCTTCTGAGAAATAAGGTCTCCACTGTTAGTTTCTGCCTTGCTCTCTCTGTTTTGGGGAAGAGGTACAGGAAAGGTTTCCCACAAAGACATTTTATCGGGAATAGCTATTGACCAGCTGTCAATAGATTTTTTTTAGGGAGGGCTGTTGTTTATGTAAAATGACTGTTGATGGCTTTGCCAAGCAGGAAAAACTTTTCAGGTGTCTGTTCTCCTAGCCCTGAGAATTTGACTTTAGGAATGTGGTAAATGTGCAGTCAGGGAGTGACCCCAGAGAGCAGCCAGCACCCCTCAGCTGTGCTGCAGAGCCTGGGGTGGCAGGACCTGCTGTCACCCTGCAGGCAGCACTGCGCCCAGGTTTGTCACTGCTGTCACCCTGCACTGCACCCCAGGTCTGTAACAGGGGCAGGTGGAGCTGCAGGACCAAGGGTCACTTGTGCAGTGAGCCTGGGGAAGCTCTGATCTGGTGGATGTGGCAGCCCCGGGCTGTGACCCTGGCCCTGAGTGACCCTGGCAGTGTGAATGGCCCCTGCTCACTTCTGGCTTAGCAGTCAGTGCCCAGATTGTGCTGTCTGTGATAAAACAGCCAGAATTTATGGCTGTGATGCAAGAGCTGGGTGGTAAAAGTTTTATGGACTTCTTGTGGGAGCCAGAGGTCCAGGGAAGCTGTAAATCCTGAAGGCAGTGTCTGTAGCCTTCTAAAGGGAAGAGTGTGTCAGGGACTGCAGCAGAGTGATTTCTTTAAACCTCAGCAACGATGCCCACAGCATACAAATCCACCCTGCACCTGAGGACTCCTAAATCCTGCCTGCAGCCGTGCCTGTGCAGTGCCTGTGGAGCCACGAGATGGCACTTGGTGCTTGTATTACTCTGAATTTCCTTTCCCCCTGCTCCAGCTGGTTAGCTGCTGTGAGGGGTAACAGTCTGGGTGTCAGGGTGTCACTTGTTTCATTCTGAGTTAATAATTCTCTATTTTAATTTGCTGATCATTTGGAAATTTGGTAATGCTGAAAAGCCCTGAAATTAATGCAATAGACTGCTGTGATCCACAACTAGTGTTATAGTTATTTGTAAAAGAGACCCCTTTCTGAAGGAAAACTTGCACTCAATATATAAGTATTGTCATCTAATTGGATTAAAAAAAAAATCCAAGCATGTTAAATTCCTGCTTTAATATCCAGCATCATTAAATATGTGTGATGACAGCAGCATATATAAATCCAGAGTGATGGAAAATTATTTCAAACCTCCACCAAGAAAGCTTTAGCAGAGAGCTGCTGCTGACTCTGTGACAGAACAGAGAGCAGCCTCTGGGTGATGGGGGCTGCTCTTTGGGAACCCTAGAAATGATAAACTGAATTGGAGCCATTAATTCAACAACAGAAGTTCCTCTTCAGATACAAATTATAAAATACATATGCAGAGCCAATGACACAGGGTGTGGAACAGACAAGGGACTCTACTGAATCTATCTAATCTAAGTGGCTAGTCTGCATAAAACTGCCTCTCAATTTCAGATTCTCATCCACAGAGCTTTTTTTCCAAACGACTTGTTTTTCCCTTCTGGGGGATCAGAGGCTGAAGGTGGGCGTTTGCAGCTGAAACTTCAAAATTTGTTTTTTTCACACTGTCAGGGAGTTACAGGCTTCAGCCACGAGCTCCCCTAAGCAGTTCCTCTTCTTGGCAGTGCCAGCCCCTTCCAGGGCAGGCTGCAGCCCTGCCTCTGGCTCCTGGCCCTCACTGCAATGTCCCAGCATCATTTCCGTGCTGTTTGCTCCAACTGCTTGGCATCTGCTTTGCTTCCTGAAAGGCAGCTGGAGCTGAGTCAGTCCTTGCCTTGCACTGAGTGTTCCACATTTACACACTGAGTTCATTCATTGGTAAATTCTTACTGGTTTTTGCACAAAGATCACTTTTTCCTGGATTTAGTTTGGCTTTTTATGCAGTCCTCTGTCTTTTCAGAGTTCCTTTTCAGGAATTTTCAGTCTGATGCTGCTAGAAAGGAGAATTTTCTGGGGGAAAAAATGGTGCTTTAACTTGGTGGATGGATTCACTGCCCCAAATGGCTTTGTCCATAGGAGTGTAGGTTTTTTCCCCCACTGCTTGCTGGCCTTTCAAAAGGAATATTGGAGTCTGTTCCTGCCCCACCTGATGAATTTCCCAGTTAAAAACTACACTGTTGGGTGTGGGAGGTTGTGTCCACCTCCCGTTCCCAGTGCTGCTTGTGCCTGTGAGAGACAATGAGATTACTCTAAACTGAAATCTAAGCTTTCTGCCTTACACAACAATGCTTTTATTGGAACTATAAATCTGCAAAATGGTTTGCAGCTGCCAAAATGTCTTGTGTTGTTTTTTTTATTTCAACTCAGACCAACAAACCCAAACTTTAGGCCTGACTGGATGGTGATATTTTAATTTCTAACAACTTCCTTCCATTTTAATTGGGAAATTTTGTCCTATAACTTTGAGAAGCTGTTATTACATTTGAAACGTCGTAAGTGTCTTGGGAAAAAAAAAAACCAACAACCTAATAGTTCAGTCTGTAAAAACAGACTGCCTCCTTTTTGGCAACTCCATATCAAATTTCTGAAAAACTCTGCTCCTGCCTGGAATGAGTCTGCTGAGCTGGTCACAGCTCCAAAGTCCACCTCTGCTCCCTGGCATGGCCAGGGCAGGATTTTAGGGTTTGGTCCCATCAAGTGGCATTTTCAGACTGTTTTTGGTTGGTTGGTTGTTCAGCTCAGGGTTCCTACGAAGGGGTACCAGCAGTGGTAAGTAATGAACTTGGCTAATACATTGGGATAAGTTCTAAGGACAAACTGAACCCAAAAGAGCAAAAAGGAGTGTCATATAAATATTTAATGTAAATGTATGGATTACATTGTACTGGAGACTGCTACAAGAGGCACTTTGGAGCCACCTGTGGCTTGTGACAGGTAGACAGAGGCAGCTTCAGCCACGAATTCAGGCTCCTCTAAAAAACCCCCCTCCAGCGACCACTTTGAAGTAGTAAAATTTTATGACTAGCTAAAAAAAAAAAAGAAAAAATCAGAGTTCTGCAGCCAAAAATAAGCGCTGTGGTATTTCCTCTCTGCCCTATTGAAATGGACATGTATTTTTAGTACCCTCCTTCTCCAAACTGAAGGTTGGATGACAGGATCTGGGGAGCAAAGTGCCAGGTGTTGGTGCAGAAGGGAAGCCTTGGGAGCTGGCAGCAGTGTCTCAGAGGGAGCTCTTTGCCCCTGGTGCTGCTGCCAGGGCTGGGGAGCAGTGCCTGGCCATCCCTGCCTTTCCTCCCTGACCCTTGGCTGAGCTGTCCCATCCTGGGGGCCCCAGTGGTGTGGGGTGGGAGCCACAGAGCTGCCTGGGCAGGAATGCCCCATGGGACAATCACAGCAGCTGAGGAGTGAACAGGACACAGAGCACTGAAGAGGCAGAGGAGAGGATGAAGAGTTCAATACCCCAGAAAATGGTCTGCGTGGGCTGTTCACTGAACTGGATCAGCTGGAGAAATCGTTTCCAGCATCCAGCACTTTGGCAGAGCTTTGCACCAGCAGTGCAGGAGTTTTTTGGGTGGGGATGGTGAGGCAGAGGGTGGTGGCACTGTGGAACCCGAGCTCCAGCCTCTGCCAGCTCCTGTTGCACCCTCTCTTATCAACCAGGACATGCAGTCTAGAGCAGAAGGTTTCCTGCTGGGAAGTTTGGGCTGTGTATAATGTGACACCCTGATTGAATTTGGATGGATGTAACCAGTCAGGAGCTCTCTGTAGCAGCAGGACCTTCCTTGATGAGAAACAGTTCCAATCTCTTTAGGGTCTCAGATGGCTCTCTGCAGGGGGATGCATCCCAAACCAACCTCCAGTGTAACAGGCAGGTTGTCCCAGGTCAGCCTCACCAGGTCACCACTGGCAGGAGCTTTGCCTGACACCTCGTACAGACCTTTTTTGGGGTAAGAAGTTGTAACTAGCAACCTGGAGTTAAAAGAGCCTTAGATAATTCCAACGACAGCAACTTAGGATTTACATGTCCAGGAAGTTTTATCATGCCAGAGACGTCTGTGTTTTTCACTCTACTGGGTTTTATTTCCAATCATTTTTCTCATTAAAAAAAAAAAAAAGTGTGTATCTCATTATGTCTTCATAACTGAGCCAGCATTTAATTCTCTGATTACATATGGTTGGTACAGCATGTGCCATTACATCCACCAAAATAGTGAAATGACAGCTCCCTTTGCAAAGTAGAAGACTAGAAATAACTTTCTGCTGAGAGATGCTATTAATTTTTTTCTCTCTCTCTTTTTTTTCCCCCCCCTAATAAAAGTGAATATATAAATGGCCATGATTCAGATGTCAGAAAGTGTTTTCTGACTAGGCTGTGACTTGTCTTAGAAGGGCTGCACTGCAGCTTTGATATTTATGGTGTATTATACCCACGTAAGAGTTATTTTAAAAGGCTACAAGAACTATCTCCTTCTTGTTTTATGTATTATTTATCAGTCTCTTATTCTTTCCTTTATGCCACAGATATTTTTTTCCCCCAATCTCTCCCCTTGATGTCACAGAATTGCAGGCCTGCTGTAATTTGCACTGGGGGATGTTTGCAGGCTGGGCTGTGCTGCCCTGCTCCCTGAGCTGTAGGTGGCTCTGTCAGCTCTTCCTTGGGAAGCCGTGCATTTTCCACACTCGTTTTTCAAACTTCATTGCTGCTGTTCCCCTGTATTAATTTCTTTTTCCCCTTTAGCATTTCCTCCGCCTCAGGAAAGCTGTGCTGTCCCTCACGCAGAAAATCTCTCATGGTTTGTGGGGAGGACTCAGAGTTGCTGTGGCAGCAGGGAAAGGCAGCAGCTTCTTCCCTGGCTGGAGAGCAGAGCAGGAAAGCAGCACTCCTGGCCAGCAGCATCAGCTCCCAGCAGCCCAGGGCAATAAATACCCATCTGCCACACACATGTGCAGCTGATGTTGCAGCAATCCCACAGACCCAGGAGGGGGCTTGTGGGTGGACAGTTTCCCTCCACTTAGGACGGAGGAGGAATATTTAACAGAAATTTAGAAACAATTTTTTAAAAAAATTCAGTCTCTCATTTCTTCATCCTCCTTGTTAATTATCTCTCCTGGCATGCACTTGCAGGAGAAACCATTCTGACAGCTCCCTCATCAGCTGCCCTGTGCCTGATTAAATTCATGGAAGATGTTAGTGCTGCTCCTTTAGGGCAGGAGCTGGTGCAGGAGAGGCACAGCACTGCTCCTATGTGCTGGGGGTACCAGCAGTGCTCTGGGGAGGACCCCTTCTCACAGTGCTCTGCTCCCTGCACTTACAGAGTGATCTGTGTATTTTGTCAGAGCTGCAGTGACCTGTTCTGTAGCCCTCAGCTCCCTGCTGTAGTCTAAGCATGGAATTTTGCTCCTGGAGATTAAATAGAGAACCAGTTCTACATTCACCCAAAAGGTATCAGTTGCAGTTTAATACTATTTTTCCCTTATTGCTTTTTTCTCCTCTTTCCACATGAACTCTGATGAAATCCCTTTGAGCATCTGTTTCCTTCCATCATCATTTTTATCAGACCCCCTCTCGCTCCAGAGCAATTCTTTGCAAACCCATTCAGCTGATTACCCCAGGTCTGCCTGTGCTTATTGCTGTGCTGGTTGGGCAGGGATTGAACTGTTTTCCAATGGGAAGGCTCAGTCACCAGCACGAATCACATGGAAAAGACATGTGACAACCAGCCCAAAAGTCATTGCAAGCCTCATCCTGCCACTGTTGTTTATCCCAATACACTTCGGTGGGTGGATCTCAACATGCAAGACAAGCCCAGGAAATGGGTGGGTGTTTGTTCAAAGGAAACTAAAGGCCAAATGTGCTTTTCAGCAGGGTTCACCTTTCAGACTGTCACTTTCTGTGATCTGTTTTGCAGACTATCCCTGCTCTTTGAAGCTACAATATTCTATTTGTCCCCTGATGTCGATGATGTGCCTGGGAACGTGGTCCCATATCTGTCACTTACTGTGTTTGTTACAGTCAGCAGTGACACACCCTTTTTACTTCTTCTAGCAGGTACTTTTTAAATTAAAGGCAGACTTCTTAGCAGAGCTTGGTTATTCATCAATATTATTAGATTCTCCCTTCCCTCTCCTGATGCTAGGAATAGAAACCTATGAAATTACTGTGGGGGATGAGCTCTTAAAACAAAGCACCGAGTAAGGAGGGTGGGAAAATTCTGAACAGCTGAATGCAGAAAAAGAGAGTTTATGTACCAGTGTAGGGGGAATATTTCACTGAGCACTGTGTAAGTGTGTAAGCTGGCAGGACCTGGCAGGGAGAGGATGCTGTGGGCTTGCCCCAGGCCAGTGCTGGGGCTCCTTCCTTCCCTACACAAGGCTGGTCTTATAAGGGAAGCACCTGGCTGGACCTGATCTGATAGGGTCTTTTGAGATCTAACAGGAGCTTTTGAGAAATATAGTTGATTTTTTTCCTTGCTTCCAAAGCAGAGGCTTACAGACACCAAGAGAAAAGACCATGCCTTGCTAAAATCTTGGAGGAACTATTTTCTGTCTCATTGCAGGGGCACAAACACCTGACTCCTGTACAGATGTTGTTGTGTTCCAGCTGGTTTGCCCAAAAAGAGTTGGGGAGTTGAGGCAGCAGCAGAAACCTCTGCACTGGCAGCTCTTTAATGCTAACAGCCCCCACAGGAAGGGTCATCCTTCCTGGGTTTATCCTGGAGAGTGTTTTCTTGCTGACCTAGCCTTGGGAAAGGAGCTTGGCACCAGAGAAGTGCTTTCTTTACAGTCTATTTATCGTTCATCTCTTCTGGCCAGATTCACTGTCAGTGGGAGGCTTGAGGCAACTAAATCTCCCATCACACTGCTGGGAGTTTGAGCAAGGGCTGGTTGGAGACAGAAGGACTCCAGTCCCCACTTCTCCCAGTCACAGCAGCAGGTGGCTTTTTGCAGTGAGACCTGTGCCTGTCTCTGGGATGTGCCTGTGAGCCCCAGACAAACACAACCCTGGTGCCATCCTTGTCTCTCATTTAGCAAGGAGAGAAACAGAAATGCAGCCCTTCCTCCAAGCCCATCAAAATTACAAAATTACTCCACACAGATGAGGGGCTCAGCAGGGCAGTGCAGGAGGAGTCAAAAACCCTCTCATCCCACCTGTGCTGCAGGTACACACTGATGGGTCTTAGGCATGAAGGAGACACTGGAAAACCTGCAGAGTGCCAGGGTAGGGATGCATTTCCCACACCCAGCAAGTGTTTTCTATATAGGGAAATTTTCAGACTGACCCCTTGCATTTCTTATAAGGCGAAGAACCCAGAAACTTCTTGGCAGTTCCGACAGTAATTGGCTCGGGGCCAAGAGAGAAGCATCTATTGGATCTTCTCAAGACCACCATTCTTCAAACCCTTTATCTCTCTTATATTGGCTGTAAGCCAAATTGTCCCTCTTAAAACGTTCAGTATTTAGGAAGGAGCACAAAAGAACAGGGGCTTTTTGGAGTGTTTTAGCAGGGTGTCAGAAGTTTCTCAGACATCTGTGCACATCTTTTCATTTGTTTTCTGTAACATTAGTTGTTTTGTTATTTTTTCCTTATTAAACCTGCTTTACAACACACCTCTAGAGAGCAGTCTGGCCAATGAATTTTAGCCCCTTCTGTGCAAAGGCAGGACCCTCAGAGATGCACACATTTACATGTGGTTTATAGGACTCTGACTATGTATTAACCTGTATCATGCCAGTGCCATCTGCAGCAGGAATTGCTCAGCCTTCAGCTGTGACTGCTCCACTTTTCCACCAGCTATGGCATTGTGGAAACACAGCTGCTGTTGTGGTTCTGCTGCAAACACAGAGCTTGCAGATGTGCCACCGCCTAGAAGAGGCCTGGGCTTCCCAGGAAGTTATTGTGCTGGCTTTTCCCACCTTCCTGGCATGGGTTAATAAGGCCACAGGGTGCTGGATGAGAGAACGCACAGCTTTTCTCATTGTGGTTTTCACAGGCACAAGGTTCACCTGTGGTTCAGTGTTTAACTAAAATTAAGGCTGACAGCTTTTCCCTGTAAATTAAATTAATGAGATGTTTGAACTACTGCTAAATTACTTGTGCAGATCTTTGCTGTTTAACATTGTCTCTGGGCTTCCTTCCCACAGGCACCTTCTGCAGCTGCCCTCGTGCCCCCTGCCCATGCTGGGATTAAAGGGCTGGTCATTACTGGATTGCTGGTGCTTGAGAGAGATGGCCACGCAAAATTTTCACAGAGCCACTCCTCTGCAGGGGAGAAAGTTTACTTAACGAAAGGGGAAGGAAAAAAAAATAAAATAAAAAGCAGTCTTGCCATTGCCTGGCAGGATGCTGTGTTGTGTTAGTCTGAGGGCACAGCACAGCAGCAGTGCTGCCCACGGTGTTCAAGTCCTAGCTGGTTCTCTGCACTTTGCCCATGCCCACAGGCTTTTCACTCAGACCTGCTTAACTCCTCCTGCCCTGCCTCCCACAGCATCTCCCAACACCAGCTCTCACCCAGCACCTGTCATCAGCTTTCAGTCCTTTTTCAGCTCAGACGGGCTGGATTAGCAGGGGCAGTTGATGAAACTCATGAGCTCATTTAGGCAAATGGGATGAGGGATATATGCGGGTAGAAGCAGGAGCATTCCCTCCAGCAGGGCTGTAGGGAGAGGGGGCAGTTTGTCTCTACCATCAGCTGCAGGAGCTCAGAGGCTCTGTCCAGTCTGGAATCAGCCTGGAGAGGTATCAGGACCTTGATGGTTATGGGAAACCTGTCTGGAATAATTCTGCTCCCTGAGTACCTCTGGAAGGCTAGGAAGGTGGGTAAGAGGTGAGGCTGTTTCCGTCTTCAAGAAATGCAGGGTTTAAAAAGGAGCATCTACTTTATGGAGCAGGCAGAGCAAGTAATTTAATAAACAGCAACCTTGTAGGAGACAAGCATTTTAGGAGCAGAAACTGAAACTGGTTTGATTTGTTAAAGCTCCCTGAGTGCTTCCTTTGCTGTTGCTTCGCAGAGAAGGACTTTTCTTCCTTGTAGCACAGGTTCCTGAAGCAGAGGAAAGAGTGACCTGGGAGCTGTGGTTGCCCAGCTGAGGAGAGAGCATATTAGCTCCTTGTTGCTTGAAAATTAATTTCAGCAAGTACCACTGGCAGAGGAGTTAATAGCTGTGAAACAGATAAGAAAGCTAAATGCAGGTAGTGAGGCTATTTTGCACATACATCATCAGAGAGTTTTAGCTGTGGTCTGATATCTCAAGGAACCAGGTATTTCAATGCTGTTTGTGGCCAAAATACGTGGTTCACAGTTAAAATTGGGTTTGCTTTAAAGCATTTCAAATTTCTTTTTGTCTCATTTCCACTGCAGTTCAGGAGGGGTGTAGAAAGTGATGCTGAGTAAATTACCTTCTTTTCCTACCACCTGACCTCTGGCTGCATCAGTGGTTACATGCCCTGAGGGTGCACAGTGCAGGAATGGAGTGCAGACAGGACAAACATCAGTTTGTCTGGAAATGCCTAAGAGTTAAAGCCAATTACTTGACTATATCCAGTAAAGACTCTTGACCATTGCTCAGACAAATACAGGATTTCTGTGAATTTCCAAACAAGACTAAATTGTGACCAAGGAGAGCTATTTGTCTGATGGATCAGTGTTGTGGCAGAGTGATTTAGCATCCAGGACTGCCTAGCTCCAAGGGGCTGAATTGGACTGAATGCAGAATTGTGTGTATCTGGTAGTGTCTTTGCATCTGACATTCCCATCAGAGCAATGTTTCCGCGGGGAATCCAGATGTTGTTTTACCATCAAAGCATTTGATATTCTTTGGGAAAACTTAGAACTGTTTTCTGAATTGTCAAACAAATAGTTTAGTCATTTAGTTAGTTTTCAAATGCCATATTTTTCACTTTCTCTGGTGCCATATTCTGTTTATTAAATGCAGGCACAATGCATGGAATGACAAAAAAAAAAAAAAAAAGGCAGATTAAGAATTATCTAGAGCAAAACATGACAAAAAATACTATAAAATGTGGACATGACCTATAAACCTTGTAGCTCTCTCTGTTCTGTTGAGAGAGGCTGAGAAGGGGGGAGGTGAACAAGGTGACAGGGACAGGAAGAGAGAGGCTGAGGCAGATGCTGATGGGGAAGCACGTGTGGATTCAACTCAATAAACACAGTGCATTTACTTGGATTCTGTGAGTTGTCTCCATCTGGGATGTCCAGTTTGAATGTCACTCCACAATCCTGAACTGTCCAGCTGCTGCTTAATTATTGGCATAAGGATCCTTCAGGCAGGCTTGGGTAATCTTGGCCTTTTGGGCTGCTGCAGTGTTTCCTCTGGATTAGCAATGAGTTTTGTGTCCTTTCCTGTTGGTGTTTTCATCTGAGATTTACAGCAAACAACAATGAGAGATGCCAGAGGGCAACTTTTCAATTCTTAGCAAAATAAAAATATGTGCCAGGACTCATGCATATATTCATGTGGACACCTGTGTTATTGAAACACATTTCCTTTGCTATTTGTGATCTATTTACTTGAACAACTCTAAAATTCATCTAATGCATAATACTGAAAAATCTCCTGTGGAGCTGGGTAGAAAACATGAAACTTTATTTTGTGCTGGGAAATTCTGCACTGTATTCTGTATATTACCCACTTTTCCCTTCAAGCACTTCCAGCATGGAGCCATACCCTTGCCAGGCTCTGGTGCAAACCCAAGAAATCTCGAGAGGCTCTGACCAGAGCAAAGCCTTAGGGGTCAATATTTGTTTATAAACCACATTCCTGGGCAATTCCATTTCCCACCTAGCACTGAATTCACCTTAATGTCTTGCCTGGTTATTTAATATTTTCCAGTTGACTAGAGGAGTTTACACTCCTGCCAGGCTCATGTTGTGAGTGGATAATTCTTCCAGGGAGATCTCAGCCCTGTGAGGACCTTCCCCTGGGGCTCTGGGGGCTGGTGCTTTACTGCTGTGACCTCTGACGGAATGCTGAACAGGGAGCAGCAGGACCTTTCTCAGGGTGGGATGTTTGGTGGGAGGTGTGGTGGGGTCCTGACGCATTGCTCAGCCACCCCCGTGTTCATCTCCTCCTGTTTCACAGGTGTCTGAAATGCAGCTCTGTGGGCCTGATATTTCTGGGTCTGAGAGATTTCAGCCTGCTAGCAGCTGCTAACTGTTTCCCAAGGAAAAATTTCTCAGGAAAGTTTCTTCTCAAAACAATCTTGGCAAACAAGTCTCCTTTCTCAAAACAATCTTTCTGCAGGTGGTGTTTTGCTGTTTCTCTGGTTTAACCAGTGGGATTAGATGCTGTTCCTATTCACCTCAATCATGTTAATTCTGTATTGGAACACTTTATAAAAGGTAGCAAGAATTAGACAATAAAGCCTTTTTCCTATGCTCTTTGCCTTCTGAAATATTTGGAGTCTCTCATCTTTCTCTCATGTCCTACCGTGACACAGCTCTAAGCACACATGCAGAATGTGCTGCTGCAACAAATTCTCCTGGGCAGGATCTGAGAGGAGGAGCAGCCATGGGGGCTCTCCAGTCAGAGCCAGGGAAGGACACCAGAGATAAAAAATCCGTGTCTGGAAGGATCTCTGCTTTGGTGCCACACTGCCACCCATGTCCTGTGGACACAGGTCCCTGCCACGAGAGTTTTGCTTCAAAATCACATTGTTATGAGGAGCCTGTGGTGCAGCCCAGGCTCACACTGTTCCAGACTAATGAAGGTAATCAAGAGTTTCATTCTGTGAAATTACAGTGCACTGAGGCCTTCCCATAGATGGGATTCCGGCCTATGAAACCTTGCCCTGTTTGCTGCAGGAAGGATGAGGCAATGGCACTTGTTTGATCTCCAGCCAGGCCTAGGTTTGAGGTCTCTTACCTGTGAAAAATAAATAAATCAAAATATTAGAAGGTGCCATGCTGATAATTGATTCTTCCAAGAATATTTTTCCCAAAGCTTAAACCATTTGCAATAGCAAGAAGTTATAATGAAGCCTAAGTGTATTTCTGAAGTGAAATCATTAACAATGGATTAGCCAGTAGAATCCAATTTCCTTTTCCATCAGTGATGCTAACACAGACTGGAATTCCATTGATGTATTGGGCATCATCATCATCCTCCTAACTGAGAGAAAAATTATATTTGCCATTCTCTGGTGGCTGCACTTCACAGAATAAATGGCATCTTATACAAAGGATCAAGCCAGAATCTTAATGGAGAAGGTATTTACAAAAAAATAAATGTGCACATAAATATTTCACAGGCATCTCATACGTGCATTGCGTTTCATTATGTTTAATGTATGAATGTAACCATTTTACTTGCGTGGATTTTTTTCCTCTTAAGCAGTGTCTTGAGGAGCTTAATGTAGAGAAATAAATTTGTGTGAATATCTGTAGTGTTTTGTAAGATAATATATGGGAGAGGTAGAGGAATCCTTCTCCTAGGAGTTCTTTTCCTCAAAGAAAAGAGCTCACCACTCTGTAGGTATTGAATACTAAAATCTGTGTGTTGGAGGCCTTGGTCCCTGCTTTTATTCTCCATGCTCTGAGCCCTGATGTGCATTCTCTGTCCTGAGAGTGGTGGCAGGAGGCTCTCAGCAGTGGGCTGCACTGGCAGGGAGGTGGCTGTGGTTTTGGGGAACCAGTTTGAGTCCAGCAGACCAAAGTGCCTCAAGCAGAGCAGGGATCCGGATTCAGAGAGTGTCTCCTGTGAGTGTGGCTGCTTTGCAGCTCATTCCTCTCTTCTCCCAACCCCTCAGGAAATGCAAAAACAGAGATTTCTGGTAGGCCTCCTCGAGGCTCCTCTCTCTGGAAAAAAGTCTCAGTTCAGAATTCTGCTTCTTGATGTCTGAGTGCTCTGCATCTCCCCCCACTCCCACCGTGATCAAATTTTAGCATTTTAACAGCCTTTGCTAGGGGCTAGGTGCCCACAGAGGATGGAGGTGTCCCTGTGACGTGTGTTGGTGACTGAGCCAAGCTGCTTGCTCTGCAGAGGGGCTGTGGCTGTCACAGGGGGTGGCACTGTCCCCACAGGGTGACTGCCCTGGAACAAGGTGCTGCAGGGTGTTGTGTGTCTCTGCCAACACTGTGTTCATCCACTCACTGTGCTGCTTAAACCTTTCCCGTCTAAATTTTTCTCTGCTATGATTTAGGGAAAAGTCCCAGGAGTTGCTGATGGCCAGGAAAGTCAGCTGCTGTGCTCCTGGGGGATATGGTGGTGTTATTCATGTGCAACCAGGTAGATACCAACTGTCTTTTGCTGAGCTGTTATCAGGGAAATTTTTTCCATAAAGAGAACATTTCTCCAGATGTCAGACCACTGTCTCAAACCAAAAATGAAACACTACATTTTGATCCTAGTGTTATAACAAGACAGTGATTGATACCAAGTTAAAAAAAAAACCCAAAAAAACAACAAAAAACAAAACAAAAAACCCAACAAAAAACAAAAAAACCCAAAAAACCCCCCAAAACAAAAAAAAAAAAACCCCAAAAAACAACAAAAACAAACAAACAAACAAAACCACCACAAAACAAAAAAAACCCCACCAAAACCTAACACATTTATTTAGGGAAAAGTAATTTCTGGGAATGTTATTTTTAAAATGTAGGCATGGAAAGTTTAAATAAAAAGCAAACTGTAGCTTTTAATGAATTCGTGTCTCTTTTCCTTCTTATTAAGAATCCTCAAACCAATCAGTTTCTGAACCAGCTCAAGGTGACCAAAGGTAATTTAAATAGAAGTTTAGGCCAGATTGCATTTGGACTTGTCCTGAGTATTAATACATGCAACCATGATATATTCTCGTCGTGTGAACTCTAGAGAGAAAAGATAGGCTGTTGGGGTTTTTTAATGCTGATGCTAAAATTATCTGCTGGTTTTGAACATTTCTGTTATGATAGTTGCAGTGTTAACTCCCACAGCCACCTCTCCCACTGGCAGAGGAGCTGGGGAGCCACGTGGCTGTGTTTGTAGTGCACCAGATCAGCTCAAACTGTGCATGAAGGAGGCTTTGCTCCAATAACCGACAGAGTTTGCTTCTGTCACCCACTCCAGGGAAGGGCTGACCTCACTGGAGGGCTGGAGGAGATGGTGGTGAGAGGAAGAGCCACTAGAAGAGGCCAGTCCTTAGTGCTTCTGTCTTTTGACAGGATGATTAAATAAAAACTGGAGCTCCAAATCAGGGTTTAGCAGCCAACAGGAGCTTTATTCCTTACCTTCACTTAGAATATGATGTAGTCAGCATGTGATGGCAGGTAACTTTCTTGTTTCCTTGGGATCATGTGGGGAGACAGACGGAGATGGTGCTGAGGACAATCTTGCCCCAGTGTATTGTGAACTCTCCAGCAGCGGGAAGAGCCCTGCCCTCCCAGCTGGGGTGTGATGGAGAGGGAGTGACCCGGGACAGGGTCAGGGGGAGGATGGAGTGCCAGGGACAGACGGGCTCAGATGTCACACCAGGGACACACAGGGGGAGGTGGCACTGCTGGGGACACACAGGGTGAGGTGACAGTGCTGGGGACAGGAAGGAGTGAGCTGGAACTGCAGAAGGGAGAGAAGAAGGAGAGAAAGAGCCAGAGCTGTGTGGGGCTGCCCTTGGAAGGCTACAGAGAAAAGATATGAGAGACTTTCAGACAGCAAGGTGATGATGCTTGAAGCCTTCTGAAGTTTTTTGAAACACTCTGGGTGTCGCGGCCATCTTGACAGCCACAGAATTGCAGTCTGGTTTTGTTTTGCAGAAATCCATACAACTGTACACAGGCAGTCAGGACTTAGCCTCACAGTGTGCCCTGCCATCACTGCTCAGATGCAGTTTCTGCTGAGCTGGGCTCTTGCATTGCCCCGTGGTGCTGCAGGGCACTAATGCAGCCTCTCCACCATCAGTTACAGCGCTGGTGAAATGTTAACTGCTGCATTAACAGCGTGGGGCTGGGCTCCCTTCTGCACTTGAGTCATCGTGTCTGGAATATGAGATCACTGCTGTCGTCTCCAGGGAGGCTGCAGAGGCCCCGGCAGCGAGCAGAGCCATCCATCACCGGCCCCGGCCGGGCAGCATCCCTGCGGGCAGCGGGCTGGGCTGGGCTGGGCCGGCTGCAGGTGGCGATGCTCGGCAGGGAATGCTCAGTCCATCCCGGAGGAGGCTGCATTCCCGGCCCTGCAGCCCAGGCTGGGCTGTGAGAGGGGCAGGCACTGCAGAGGGGACCGTGGGTGGCACAGCTGCAGTCACAGCAATGAAAGAGAAAACCCTGACCAAGAAGGAGCTGATGAAGGAGAAGGAGGCTGTCAGAGCAGAGGCAGCTGTGTGTGAGATGAGCCCAGAGCAGTGTGTTTTCCCATCCAGGTGGTCTGGCAGCACTCAAAGATGGGATGAGTGGGCTGGCACCAGCCTGCCAAACCAGACTGTGCTGGGATACTCAGGAGAACGACTGTGAGCCCACATGCAATTCTGCCTTGCAGCAGCCCCTTCCCAGTGCTTAATTACATGCTGTGGGGATTGAGGCTTCTGGCTGTGATTCCCTGTTCCTCCAAAGGGGACTTGGGAGCCTGGAGCCTTAATGGAAAACCAGTTGTCTTGAACAGCCCATCCTGCAACTAGAAAAGAAATCTATTTTATGATTAAGTTATTCAAATCAAATTGTGCCATATGCAGCTTTTCCCAGTGGGATGCAGCCAGCAGATGCATTGGCAGCCCCTTCTCCCCCACCCCTCTCCAGCTTCCATTAGGTAAAACGAATGCTCATAAACTCAATAACAACCATTCTTTGATATTCGGGCCAGTCTCTGCTCCCCCTGTATAACTGAGGCTCTGGGATGTATCTGAGAGGAAATGTCAGACACACAGGAAATCTGTAGGGCAGGGACTGGAGTGCATGTCTCTCCATTATATAGTGGTGCTGTAATGAGTGGCCCATGCTGGAATAAGAGCAGTGAAGTAGAACAATAAATAAATGTATGCTCCACTGGGGTGGACTAGAATTGAATATATGGGATTGGGGATTGAGTTTTAAGAGAGGGTCCATGGCTAAAGGATGGGAGGTGGGAGTTTTCTGATAATTTTTGTATTCTTCCTTTTGTATCACCTATGGAATATCAGAAGGTCACAGGTAGGAGGAATTCTCAGCTTTTAGCGTGATGGTTCTGTTTTGCACATCAATACCAAATACTATGTGGGAAAATTATTCTGTTTAGAAAAGCATCAAATCTCCCTCCAAAGAACACAACATCAAACCATGTACGTGCTCTGGCATTTCTGGAGTTGCCTTCATGCTCATTAGACTTTAATGACACGAGTGACTTGTCTGTCAGCTGCTGCAGAGACTTCTCCCTTTGCACCCTGCCCATCAGCAATGTCTGCGTTTTGTAGTTCTCCCTAATGTGTTACATTTTGCTTGTATGCTTTTCCGCCCTTTATTGTAGAAAATAGGACTGTTGCTGGGCAAACTCCGGTTTACAAAATCTGCAGGCTTTGTTCATTTACAAATCAAAAGGATAACTGAAATTGGATTGGGACAATAAACATACAGGGGATGGTGGAAGATAGCATCTTGTGCAGTGCAGCCTTTGCCTGGCTCGCTGCACTGAGGCAGTGCCACAAATCAGCTCTGCTTGCCAGAGTGCTCCCAGTGCAGGCCACATCCCCCAGTGCTGCTGTGGGAGCTCCCCACAGGCCCACCAAGCCCAGGCCTGAGCTGGTTTTAGAGGAGGTAACAGATTTTTGATTTGGGCAGCTATTTGGTTTTTAAAGATGGAAACTGTCTTTCAAAGTAAATCTTGAATGTAAGGTAAAGCATGGAGGAGATGAAGGGCAGGACAGCCAATCCCTCTGCCCTGCTCCACTGCAGCCCCAGGCAGGGCAAGGGGAGGTTACCAGCCGTGTGCTTTTCCTCTCTGTGTGCTCCTTCTCTGCACACCAAGTGTTTTGGCTGTGTTTGAAGCACCTCCGAGCTCTGTGCTGGTGTGACTGGAAGTCAGAGTACACCTGTGCTTACGCATGTTGTGTTGGAGGCTCAGGAAAGCACGAGTCAGGTTTCACAGTCTTGCTCCTCAAATGTTGAACCCAGCTCTTCCTTCTGACTGCCTGACAGCCATCAGGAACCCGGGCACTCTTTCAAGTCTTGTTGGAGTTAGCAGAAAATCTGCTCCTTGGATCTGCTTTGGGGAAAAGGTCTTTACCACGGCTCTGACATTATGCTTTTCTGTCATGTGGAGCTTGCATATAATAGAGGATGCAAGTTACTGGTTTCCAGGGAATAGTGTAGTCTGTGTTTTTCCTTTTTATTATTTTAAGTCAGAGGTCTCCATTACTCTGACAGAAAGGAAAGTGAGCAAGTTTGCATTGTCTCTGCCACATTTTCCCTCCCCACTTGCATCCAGGGAATAGGGATGCCAACAAGGTTCTTACTCTATAACTGTGTGCTAAACAGGGAAAAGCTGTCCCTGCTGCTCCCCAGCTGGAGGTGGCACTTTTAGAGGTGAAGCAACCAAGACAAAAGTTTTCCAGTTTTCTGTTTGATGTAACCAAACCTGTTCTTTGCAATCCTGAGCACTTTTGTACCTTTCCCCCTAGAGTTCAGGGAGATATTTTGCAAATTCTTGCAATTTAAAATCAGCCTGTTGTGAGCCTGTTGGCAGCACAGCTTTAGCTGTCGGTGTGGACCTTGCAGTGGCAGGGAAGGAGTGAGCCCTGGGGTCTGGGCACAGCTGGCAGCCCTTCTGCAGATCACATCCTTCTCTTCCCTGGGGAGCGTGGAGCACACAGGTATTGGCAGGAGAGAACAGCTGCACCATTCTCTGGAGGGGAAAAATTAATACCATTGAAAATTAATTGTGTGCTGGAGGTAAATTACCTTCTGCATCTGTGTTGCCTCAGAACTTGTATAGCTTGTATTTAAGAGGATTGACAAGGTGTTCAGGCTTCTACAAAATAGGGAGAGATTTAAACATGTGAAGGAACGACAAGTTCTCACCTTTTGTGGTAGTCTGGATTTTTCTAATCCATGTCTGTATTTGCTTATGTGTAATTAGAGACAGGCCCCAAAATGACTGAGTGGGCTGTGTGCATGTGCTGAGCCCACAGCTGAGACAAATCCATTTGTCACGTTTAATTCCTGAGCACGGCCGAGCCCCGTGCTCTGAGTGCAGCTGGGCAGAGAACCTTGCTGCCCTGCTGGCTGTGGGCACTCTCTGCTGTCCCTGCTGTCCCCTCTCTGGTGGCAGCGGGGCTGGCCCTGCTGTGCCAGGGATGGAGCTGGAGGGGTCAGAATCTCCTTGTGAAGGTCTGGCAGCACCAGTCCCCCCTCTCCCTGCTGTGTTACAGTGAGCATCACAAACCCCTTCTCTGCCTGCTGACTTTGAAAATGCACGTCTTGAAAACCTTGCTGGGTAAGAGATTGTGTTGGAGGTGATTGTCAGCGTAACACTCACTTTGTAAAAATGCTTTTGTGATAAAGTTGTGTTTATGAATGAAACCAAGCTGGAATTAAACATTTGAGTTGCTGGAGTAAATACATTGGCAACATGGTATGGAATTAACTGATGGAGCCCTAGTCATATGGCATTTTTAATTTTGTCGTTTCCATAGACACACATGATGGTGTTTTGCAAATGCTGTACACCACCTGAAATACATTATTCAACAATAACAGTTACATTTAAGCATTTTCTTCACAAAACCCTACCTGAAGTATCCGTGAGTAATGAGAACTAAACATGTTTTCAAAGGTCATTGCAGCTTTATCAGTTCTAATCTCACATTTTTCCCAAAGGAAAGGTGGAAGGAAAAGGAGGCAGAGAAAGCCCCTGGCCCAAGTGTTGTTGTGCATTTCCACACCCAAGCAAATTATTCTATTTAAGGAAAAAGTTTCAGCTTACCTTGGGAATATCTAAGGAAGTTAAACCAGAGCTTCCCCCACCCTTGTCATTGTAACTGGCCCAGAGCCAGCCCAGGGGCACTGGCTGGGCTTTGGGAGTGACCCTCACAGCCTGGTGACAATTTCACTGGGTGCCAAACAGCCACCTGACCATCAGGGACAAAAGGGACTGCACACAGGGGCTCAAGTGCCTCTTTTGGACTGCCCTACCACTGTAAGAGTGTTCACTGTGTGCAACTTCTATTTCTTTGTTCTATGATGTTTATTATTCTTGTCACCATTAAAACCTTTTCTCTTACAAAGCATGTCCAGAGAAGTCATCTTGCTATTATTAATCCATTCTGAGAAGTGCAGAAGACCTTCAGAGACTCGATGACTCTTCAGGTAGTTTATTCCGTTCAGGCCACGTGCAGGATTCTATCCCCCAAGGCCTGTGCCTGTAATTCTGAGACACAGTGCAGTGAGTGCAGCTCAGCCTGGGGCAGGGCTGGGGCGTGTGGCTGTCCCCAGGCTGGGCAAGGGGATGGCAGCTTGGCCAGGGAGACAGCTGTCACCCTGCAAGGGGCCTGAGGAGAGCAGCAGCTCAGGAGAGAGCGGCTGAGACAGCACACGGATCTCCCAACAACCCAACACAGAAGAGTAAGGATGACACAGCTCAGCAGCTGGGCAGTGCAATGGACCAGGTGTAAATGTGTCCAGCTCTGAGGGTCCCGCCCTTGCAGAGAAGGGGCTGAGTTAATTACCCAGACTGCTCTTCAGAGGTGTTTTGTGAAGCAAAAGGTTCAATAAATAACAAGTAACAAATAACAAACATTACAGAACACAAAAACGTGCACAGGTGTCTGAGAAACCTCTGACACCCGCTGAAACACTCCAAAAAGGCCTTCCTTTGTGTTCCTTCCTGAATACTGAATGTTTCAGGGGTGACAATCTGGTCTGATAACAATAGGATCACCAAAGGCTTTGAGTTACACTCTCAGAGCCCAAGCCATGCTCCTGTGCTGGCTCCGAGCCAACTACAAGGAGAAAAACACAGAACTTTCTAGATAAACTTCCTAAAACGTCTAGAGGTAAACTGGAATCTTTCCCTGTTTGGGAGCACCCGCTGAGGCTGTGGGGTGTGTCACCACAGACGGTTCCTGCCGCACACAGAGGTTCCCTGGGAGCGGGGAGCTGCCAGGAAGAAGGGGAGGCTCAGCCTGGAGCAGCGCTTTGCTGATGACAAGTTGCCAAGAGCCTCAAGCGTCCAGGTGAGGCCGACGGTTTGGGAAAGGCTTTTTGTTGTGGCTTGTTTTTTAATTAATTAGTTAATTAATTATAATGGTTCATCCCTCCCCCCCCGTACTGTTGGTTCAGCCCAGGTTGTCCCCGCCCACCCGGCTGTCCATCTTGCCCTAAGCCCGCCCCTGATCCAGATTGTTCCATGGCCCTCGTCCTGCCGAGGCGTCAGTCCTGCTTTGGTACGGCTTTTACCCACATTTCTGAGGGCCAGGCGGGCAGAAACGTGGGTGATGTTAATTGGGGAGACTGCATGATCAAGTGTGCCTTGAAAAATCAAAAAGGTTTTAATAAAGAAGGAAAATAATACAAAAGCAAAAGTAAAGCCGAGCACAGTACAGAGGCAAGTCTCCCACTTACTACAACACGTCCAAAAGCGTGGAGTTTCTTTGTTCTCTCTCTTCAGTACTAAAAGTCTTGGTGGCCTTTTTGGCCCTTAGCCCAATGAGATCAACAACAGGTTTTGAGTTGTATTCCCAGAGTCCAATCCACACTTCTGGGTGGCTCCAAATGAATCCCAGTGAGAAACCCACAGAACTTTATAGCTAGCTCCCTAAAACACCTAAAGGTAAACTAAGACTCTTCCCCTATTTGGAAGCACCTGCTGGAGGAGTAGGGAATGCATCACCACCCTTTGTCCCAACCTCTTGCTCTGGAAATCCGCTGGAAATCCCTTGATCCTGAAGGTCCCTGGGTGTGTTCAGATCGCTTCCCTCCGCCCTGCCCTGAGTGCTGTCAGCCCTGCAGTGTGTGTCCCTGTGGTCAGAGGGCTCATGAACAACACACGGATCTCTGCTTTCTTCAGGGCCTTACAGCAGAGTTTATTGAAAGACACATTCTGTTTATATGGTGGATAGGGCTGGTCCTTTAGGGTGCTTCTTGTAAACATCTCTACCAGTAAACAAGTTGGAAAAACACCAGGTGTCAGGAGGAGGAGATCTACAAGGTTGTTTTGGGTTCTTCCTTATGATTTCCCAGGCCAGACTGGGAGAGTTCTGTCCTTGGCTTTCCCACAGGCTTCAAGGCACTGCCTGGACGCTGAGAATCCATGTTCTGACCACTGTCAGTTCCCACACTTGTGGTCGACCCTCCCCTGTCCTTTCCCCAGTGGTTGAAAATTTGTACCCTCCCCTAGATCCTCCCCTGATAAATGTCCCTGCCCACCGGGGTTCAGTGTCTTTCATCCCTGGACTCCCCTTAGTGGTAAATCACTTTGGGATCTGTAGGGATACGTTTCCCACACCCAGTTTTCCATACAGAGAAAAGTTTAAGGCTCACCCCTTAACGTAAATAACCGGGAAACTTCCATACCCTGCTGGCAGTGACTGGCTCAGGGCCAAGAGAGAAGCATCTATTGGATCTTGTCACCATTCTTCAGACTCTTTCTCTCTATTGGATACAAGCCACACTGTCCCTCCTAAAACATTCAGTAGTTAGGAAAGGGGCCTAAAAAAAGTAAAGGGCTTTTTGGAGTGTTTTAGCAGGGTGTCAGGTTTCTCAGACACCTGTGCACTGCTTATCATTTGTTTTCCCAGCTGGAGGTGACACTTTTAGAGATAACAGGGAAGCAACCAAGGGAAAAGTTTTCCAGTTTTCTGTTTGATGTAACCAAACCTGTTCTTTGCAATCCTGAGCACTTTTCTACCTTTCCCCCTAAAGTTCAGGGAGGTATTTTGCAAGTCTTGCAGTTTAAAATCAGCCGGGTGTGAGCCTGTTGCCCTGGGGTTTTGCCTGCACAGCTTTAGCTGTTGGTGTGAACCTTGCAGTGGCAGGGAAGGAGTGAGCCTGGGGTCTGGGCACAGCTGGCAGGACTTTTCTGTAACAGTTGTTATTTTGTTATTTTTCTTTATTAAAACTTTTGCTTTACAAAACACCTCTGAAGAGCAGTCCTGCTGATTAATTTTAGCTGCTTCTCTGCAAAGGCTGGACCCTCAGAGATTGATAGATTAGCACCTGGTTTATAAGACTCTGGCCAGGTGTTAACCTGTATCAGGGATCTATTGGGAAAATCTCTCCCTGGTTCTTGCCTCTGCCCTGGGCTCTCCAGCCCACCCAGTGCTCGGCTCTGGTGTTCCTCAGATTTCATCGGGGAACAGCCACTCAGGGTGCTTTTTTGGGGGACAGTGGAGAGGACAGAGCCGCAGCGAGTCCTGGCTGTGCCTCAGACCTGCCTGGCCACGGGGACACAGAAACCTGGCTCATCTTGGGCAGGAGTCATTCAAACAGCCGGAATTGTTATTCTCTCCCCACAGTTCTTCTCCATGTCAAATACACATTTCCCCCCTCTATGCTCTAATTAAAAACCAAATGAGAGGGAGAGAGGAGGAGGAAACTAATAATGCCAGTTACACATTTGGCTTACAAGAAAGAAAAGCACACTTTAATGCGTTTGAGGACAATAAGGAGGAAATGATTCACGCTTAATAAACCTCTTTGCTGTTAATCTCTGTTAACCTAAGGGCTCTGTTACTTTATTGAGAAGTCTTCTCACTTGCCGTTCTGTCATTGAAATGAAAGAACTTTCATTATCATTTTTTGCAGGGGTTATTTATTGAACCTGCTGCCTCTGGAGCCCCTCTGGGGTGTTGTGGGAACTGGGCAGCCCGGCTGCTGTTATGGCAAGAATGCTTTATCACTGTCATGGGCCTTGCCCACTGCAGCACTGGGAGGTCCCGAGGCACAAACCTGTGTCTTGGGAGGGTTCCTGACAGCTTCCCAGGTGCTGTGAGGGAAGGCTGCTGGGGTCAGCTGCTTGTCCAGGTGATGGAGATCTGCTGCCTGAGGGGATTCTGGGTTCCTACCACCTGAAGGGCTGAGGATGAGTCTGTGCTGGAGGGCTCCAGAAGGGACCCCAGAGCAAAACATCCTCCTGCCACCTCACTGGGGAGGTGGGAGTACAACGGATGGATGTGATTAGCACACTCTGTTTGAGCCCCCATGTTCTTCCTGCATGATGCACAGTCTTTCACAGCTTTCTCATCCTGTGGAGCAATGCCCAGAAATTGATGTTATGCTGCTGTAATTGGAGAGGAGCAAGGGGCAGGATGGATATTGCTGAGAACCCCTCACATTAATGATTTTCTGTCCAGCAGCATCATCTTTCGCCCTCTACCTCGTTCCTGGCCTTTAGACATCCAAAGGTTTGGGTTTCTTTCTTTCACTTACGGCCTGTGGCAGTAAGTGCTGTCCCTGTTTCTCTGAAGGAGCTGTGTTGGCAGAGGCTGGGTGACTCCTCCCATCTGTGACCGATGGCTCAGGGGTCACGGGTGCTGGGACCAGGGGTCTGGGAGCTCCAGGTGACCCTCCCGCCTCCTGGTGCTCCTCAAGGGCTGATTCCAGGTGAGGGAAGGTGCATCTGAAGGTAGGAAATGAGGAGGAAGTACAGCACCAGAAATGGCAGGGGCTGTATAGGAAGAGAAAGATGGTATTTTTCATAAGATTCAGTGTCAGGACCAACATGTAAAACAGCAGCAGGATGTGCCTTTGACTCCTGAAGCAGTTCCCAAGACTTGGTCTCTGGGTGAGGGCTCTTCCTTTTGCTGGAATGTGCTGGTCTTCCCTTCTGACCCAGCTGGACCCAAGTGCTCAGAGCAAGCCAACACCTCTGACTGAGATGTCTCGGTCTGGGAGATTCACAGGAGGATCAACACTTGATTTCATACCAAATCCTTCAAAGGAATTTTTTCAGTGGTTTTAATACATTGAGGCTTTTAACTCAGCAGGAGTTTTGTCTTGTTATTTCTGTGAATCAACCTGTGTTTCTGATTTTTTTCCATTTTCTTTCTGAGGGAAAGCTATTTTAAAAGCAGAGCTGGATAAAAATTAAAGCATGAACATTAACTGACTTGGATTGTAAGTCCTTTATAAGATATTCAGAGTGAAACCAGTACAGCTGCACAACATCATTCCCTGTTAATGCAATCAATACCCTCCTGTTGCAGTGTTGTTAGAGGCACATTTCTCTGGTTCTGGCCAGTGATTTTTGAACTATTGTTTGCATAAGTTTGCTGATTTCTCACTGCGTGTATTTGACAATTATTTTAGTTATCTCAAAATCAGATTTTCAAATAAAGCAGATTTTGCCCCCTGTGATTGCCATGAAAATTACACTTGGAAAATCAAAGCTTTCAAAGGTCATTTTACTTTCATCTCTTGCTTTTGATGAGGTCCTAGCACATCAAAAATCCCCACTCAGAGACATCTGTCTCTGCTCAAACATTTAAAATACCAGGAGGCCTTCATGGTAGCGAAGGAGTGCAGCCAGGCTGCTCCCAGCCCAGCACTCACTGGAGCTTGGGATGAGGACCCCAATCCTGTCAGAGCTGGGGACGCTTGGCTGGAGCCCTGCCTCTCTGTGGGCACCACTGCTGGGGCTGAGCACAGCCAAGGCGTGTCAGGGCTTGATTGAAACTGGACAGAAAAGGTCCTGTAGGAGCACATTTTCCACAGGAAAAACCCTGAGTGGAGAGGATTCAGTGCTGGGCTGCCAGCAGCCAGAGGTTACCAACCCTCTAAAGGCTTTCTTGTAGCTGGGGGCATTAAATAATTCAGTAGTCTTTCCATCCAGCCTCATGGAAAATTTTCTCATGTGCTAAATATTCTCCAGACCACCACCAGTAACTTAAATGATGAGAAAAACCCAGCCAGAGCACTAACGCTGTGCTATGGCAAAGATGAATAAAAAAAATTCACGAAGAAGCAGCCCCCCTGGCAGAAAATGACATTTAAATGTGTTTCCCTCCTACGATTTAAAATGCAAGAAGTGAGGAGATGCAAGGAGGCACTCACTTGAGGTTCAAAGAGCTCCTCATGTAAAGGATCAATAGATCCAGCACTGTATTTAGTGTCATACTAAATGCTGGACCAGGCAATTATTTTGATTCATCATGGTGGTAACTGAAGCATCAAAGTGTGACAGAAAATTCTTGTGTTTTCCTGCTTCTTATATAACTGAAATATTTCAACTTTAGAGGCAGGTATGTTACAGATTGATATTCTGCTTTTGACAGGCATTGCAAATGGTTTGTTAACTCAGTGTTAGCTTTGCAGGTTTTTGGTGTTTTGCCAGTCCCTGATGCAGGAGTTTCTGTGCCGTGGGGACCCTTCCAGCAGCACCTCTGGTCTTTGGGACACTGGACTGGGGCGTGAGGGGGCAAATCCTCCTGACTGGCATCACTGGGAAAACTCCTGTTGGATCAAAGGAACCAGTTCTGGAGCTGGATCCACCTTACTTCAACAAACTAAAAGATGAGGGTCTACATTTACTCAGGCTAATGAATTAGATAACCAATATATTTCATGTGCTCAGCCACTTTGCCTCAAAGGCTTTAATAGTTCTATGTTCACTGACAGCAGCAGCCAGTCCCACATAAAACCTGCAAAGAAAGCTCGTGCACTTTCTTCCTTGTTATGTAAGTAAAGCAGCAGATGCTTGTGCCATCCCTTGTCATTCCATGGGAGGGCTGAGTAGCAGGAATTTGTGACCTGAGCCTGCAGCAGTGCCCCACCTCAGTCAGTGGCCAGCCCTGCTCCTTCCAGCTGAGACAAAGCGAGGTCTGGTCCTGAGAGTGATGCTGATGTCCTGAGTGCAGTGACAGCCTTCCCAGCCACGACCTGCTGTCAGCAGTTTGCAGCCCGTCAGCCACAGAGGGGGAGTGGAAGGCAAGGAAGTGAGATCTGAGGGAGCTGCTGACTCAGCATGGAGCAGTGTGGGATGTTCTGGGCAACTTGTGAAGAGCCCAAGGAATTCTGTTCTTTCCCAGGTCCTTATGGCCTCAGAAGCCTACAGAGACGTGGGCTTGGCAGTGGAAAAGGTGCCAGAAGTGAGGGGGGACCAGCTCAGGCTCTGTGTGGGAAGGCCACAAACAGCCCCTGAAAACTCAGCAGCCCTCTGGGTATCTGCTGGAGCCTTGTAAGGAGAATTGCTGCTGCCAGGGACAAAGCCTTTGGACCTGAGCACATGATGCTGTTTGGAGCCCTGGGGTTTGCTGCTTTCAGCTGCTCTGTGCCTGTGGAACTGTTGTGGAACAACCTGTTGGTTTTACAGCTGTGTGAGTTTGTCCTGCACGGTGCAGAGCGAGCGCTCCTGTTCAGGGTGAGTACACCAGATCTGGAGCATTTCCCTCCTGGCAGATGCCCGTCATTCAGTATGATTGGAGCCGGCTGTGACAAACACTGAAGCTCTTCAGTTCCCTGAGCTGTAATGGGGTGGATGGACAGGCTTGTCCTGACAGTCCTGCAGTGGGAAACTCTGATAAAACCCCCAGGTGCCACCCATTGCTGTTCTCTTGCACTGCTGCAGGAGCCACAGCTGCTTGAAGAAATGAGTTTGTTTGCTCAAAGTGTTTGAATGGGGTTTTTTTCTCTCTCTTTTCTTAATGTGTATTAATAAAATCTATCTGTTTTTACTTTTAAGTTGTGCCTGTTTCACCTTTTCCTCCCAAAATCTTATCTCCCAGTTGGTAAAGAAAATTTGGCAAACGTGAAACCACGGCATAAATAGTGCATTAGCCAAGAAACTCAAACCAAACAATACCATATTTGTGTATTTGTTTATTTTGAAGTAATTGAAATTCCACTTAAAAATTCTGCAGAAAGTTCTTTAGGTAACTGCCAACTCTTGACTCATTTATGCATTTTGTTTGAGAAAAGCACCTTTCAAAGAGCAGTGTGTGTGTTGTTGATGTGTAGTCAGAGGTGCCTCTGCAGGCTGCTTGTTGCTCGTTCCTGGCAATATTTCTGCCTGAAATCCTTGTGCAGTCTCAGGCTGCAGTGTCACTTCGAGTGTGACTTCAGGAGAGCAGCACCAGGACTGCTCTGGCCTGCAGCGCATGACAGGCAGCTGGAATCTGAATTACTGGAAGCACCAGTGGAAAGCTCAGAATTTACATCAGATATAATGTATTTTAAGTGAGATTTATAACACGATTACAGAAAACAGTTAGTTAAAGCTACTGGCAGTAAACAGGGATTAAAATATTTATCTAGCTGTAAAAATATGAATAATGGAGTAATTCATGTAGTTATGTAAAGAAGCTGTGTACTTTACACTGACAACAAATAGCACTCCTAATATCATTAGTATTTTACTGTGTCCATGTATCAAAATCTTTCCATGCCTTTCACTTCCAGCCCAAATCCTCTTGTATTTAATCAGTGCATAATGCGGAATTTCCTCAAGCTACAGAGGTGCTCACAGCGGGTAGATCACCCAACAATGCAGATATCTGCCTTTCTGCCTCCCTGGGACATCACTTCAGCCCTAGGAGGGTGTGTGATGCCAGTGCAAAGGCAGCTGGTTGCTGATATTCCCTGCATTTTCAGATTGCTCTTCCAACAATTGCATTTCTTCTAATTTAACTCTGTGTAATCAGTGTTATTTTACAGGAAGATCTGGTCTTTCTTAGGGAAGTGTTTGAGAATTTGGACTTCCACAAGTCCCGTCTAATATTTAAAACTTTTTATGTAGAAGAATTATTCTTTCTGACCCAGGTCCTGCTGCAGTATCCCACCAGTTGATCTACTCTGACACATAATCTGTAAAACAATTAGTAAATGTAAAGCAAACACTTACTGCCTCAACAAAAATGCATTGGTGGCCACAAGCAGCATGAGAGGTTTCACCTTTTCCTTTTTCCATCACCTCCTTGCCAGGAACAGCTCTCAATAAGATGCACACCTACAGTGATGCTTCCAGGTGTGCTGTGACATTTCATCCTGGACAAGCTGCAAGTTCCCCAGTTGTTGTAGTTCTGTAAAACTGTGCCTGAGTCTGCCTGGGCTGATAAAACCATCTGGTGGGAAAACATCAGCCTGATCTGGAGGATCTGTGCCATCCTGTGAAGGCTGAAGCAGAGGCCTTGGGGCTGGGTTCTTCCTGAGCCAACCTCACAGATTCCAGTTGCCACCAGGACTCTCGAGCATCCTGTTCTTACTCTTCTGTGTGAGAAAAATATTGTTAATTCCTTGTTTAGGCCTAAGGAAGGAAAGCTCAGTGGTTTGCTGCTTTCTGCTTTTACTCTCCAGTCAGCTTAAAATTTTAAAATACTCAGCAGAGAGGATTAAGCAGCACTGCTGGCCTTGATCCTGTGTCTTGCTGAGTTCTCCAGGTAATTGGTCATGCTGCACACTGAGTGTCTCCCAACAGCTGCTGATTTCCTAAGCTGCCTTCTGCTGACAGTAATAAATCCAGCCTGTGGTGTGGTCCAGGAGAGGGGCATTAATGATGGTCTTTGGGTGGCCAGTCCTTTCTCCTTCTGGTCACACACCCCAGTGCTCTGTGAGCTTTGCTGCTTGACTTCTCTGCAGCTGATTGCTCTCACTACACTGCATCAACACAAATTACTTAGTCAATTTTGTGTCTGAACTCTATTTTTTATGCATCACTTGTGAGTCTTGTGTGAGCTGTGTTTCTGATTCTTGGTATGTGCAGTGATTCATCCCCCCCCCCCCCCGACATTCTGTAGGGCTGAAGTTTGCTCTTCCTCTCAAATGGTGCATCCCCAAGTGGAGTTTCAGCCTTTGTGGGCCAGGACAGAGCTCATAAAAATGATAATTTAAAGAATATGAGCAGTCACAATCAAGGAAAGTAAATACAGTATTAAAATAAGGCAAAAATGTGTGGTACTGCAAAACTGGTTCAGCTCACTGGCTTGTGTAGTAGGACTCATGGAAGGGGATCTGTGCGTACAGCAAGAGACAGACAGAGCAGTTGCTAGAGGATTGCCCAAAGGGTAAAGAGGCACAAAACCTTCTCATAAAAAAATTTGGCTGCTAAAACGAGAACAAACTCTGTGGCAAAAGCCTTTCTACCTCTTCTGAGAAGGGGGAAAAATATAGGGAGGAAAAATGATGTTTATTGCAAAGTTGTTTTGAGAAAAAAAAACCAGTTTTTTTTAGATATAGACAGGAAACAGCAGAAGTGAGTCACAAAACCATGAGGTGTCTCTCCCCTTGATTCTACTGGGGTCGTTCTTCAGGGTTTCCCATCTCTACAATTGTTCTTGATCCTTCATAACCTGGCAGCTTTTGGTTTTATTAAGGCAGTATTTGAATGCATCTTTAGTCAAAATGCAGTGATTCCTGTGTTCTCAGGGTTCTGCAGAGCAGTACCTAGAGCAGCTTTCTCTCGGTGTGGGGATGAATTAAACTGTGGGAGGCACTGCCCTGCTCTCTCACCAGGGAATAATGTGCCCCAGAGGAGTGACCGTGTCTGCAAGCATCCTTAATGCTTGCTCAAAGACTTCGTGAATAATTGTAATATTGTTTGTTAACAGCACAAACAAGCTGGATACTGCTACTTGTACCCCTTGGTGTTT